>NW_026272504.1:0-3378 GCF_000697945.3 Frankliniella occidentalis | reverse complement strand
GTCGACGGCGCGGTGGTGCCGTCCACGGTGCTCCCCACCTGCGTGGACACGGACGGCAAGGTGTACGTGGAGGGGCAGCGCTTCTCCAAGGCGTGCGACCAGATGTGCTCGTGCGCGGGCGGGAGCGTCTCGTGCTCGCCCCGGTGCAAAGCGCCCTTCATGCGTCGAGGCGCCCGGGCCGACCCCCTCTGCGTCGAGAAGGACTCGGACGACCCGTGCTGCGTGCTCATGGTGTGCGCCAGCGAGTCAGGTGAGCAGGACCCGCGGACCCGCTCTCTGGGTATGAAATACGGCGCGACCCGTTCGCCGCCATCCCATCCCGCGTCAGAGTGCCGCTTTCCACCTACAACCCGCTCGGCGTAGTAGTGCGCGTTAATGCCGCAAACGGCCGGCCCTAGCTTCGGGCAAGAGGTTCTCAGCGCCTGTCGGGTAGGCAATTCGTCATACACCGCAAGCCATCGCACCGCGTCCTCCTCCCTCTCTCACATCAGTCTCTCGCCACGCGATGAGTGGAGGTTGTTTTCTCTCCCGGCTCGGCGGCACTGCTCGGCGCTGCGGTGTGGGCGGCGGCGCCTCACTTTGGGGAGCGAGCTGCGCCCTGGCTGCGCCCGCCGCGCCCGCCCCAGCCCAGACTACCGCGCGCGCAAACGCAATTACCGAGAGGGGGAGCATCATTCGCTCAACGCGTGGGAAAGCAGCTCTTTTACTTTACTGCAGCTAGCCTCAAAAATGAGGGCCCGGGCTCGAGACCGCCTCGCCCCGCCGCCAGGGGCCGGGGCCTCTGCCGCCGGCGGGGCCATCGCGGTGCAAATCTGTTGGGAAAGTAAAGCACGCCACGCGCTCGCTCCTCCAGGCCAGGCTCCGCGCGGCGCGGCGCAGCGCGGCGCCGCCCCCTCCAAACTGGGAGCGGCGGCGCCGCAACTAGGCGTGGGTCGGACAGAATAAACATAAACCAACGCATATCATGGCCGCGCTTCCATTCCTGGCAAATGCACTTACTACTCCATCTTCCCCGTGCGGGCTGTGGGAAATTATATAGAATCGACTGAAAACGAGGTGCGTCCTCCTTCTTCTCCTTGGCAGAACCCGAGCCGCCGGCCGAGAGCTGCACCTTCAAGAACAAGACCTACAGCCGAGGGCAGACTTTCTTCGACGCCTGCGAGTCCACCTGCAACTGCGGCGAAGCGGGCAATGTGACATGTAAGCCAAGGTAAGCCCCGTGCGTTCGCTCTCATTTACTCTGCGTGCGGTGTGTACACACACGCGCGTACTTACACTGTACGCCACTCTCATATTGCGAGGCGGTCCACCTTGCTCATTCTTTTCATTTACATATTATTCGGACTTGTTCGCAATCGAAATGTTGGCCTGGCACGTGACTCCGCCGCTCGGGATTCTTTGACTGACAGGTGTCCGCCGACCGAGGCCAAGATGTCGGACCGCTGCGTCGCCGTGCCCGACTCGGCCGACCCCTGCTGCACCGTGGTGCTGTGTGACGTCACCCTGGGCGACGAGGTGGCCAAGCCCGCCATGGGTGAGTAGAGGCACAAGCGCGTCGTGGTCCCCTCCGGGGTCCGCCACGCCACGCCACGCCCCGCCCCGCCACACTCCGCCTCTGCACTTAATGGCGCCACCGCCCTTTCTAACACACGGCGCGACGACGCGGCGAAAAGGTCAAAACCAACACAACACGCGTCGTCGTCGGCCCGTTCGCACACACGTGTCACTAACGCGTCACTGACCTGTCCCCCAGGTGCCGAGGAGGCGGCCCTCTCCCTCCGCCTGCAGCTGGGCGGCGCCGAGGCGGTGAACAGCACGGCCGTGCGCCTGTCCTTCCCCGGCGGCGACCTCCCGGACAACGTGACGGTGGAGGCCTCCGTGGACGGCCGGGTGTGGTCGCGCCAGGAGGTGGTCCACGAGGCCGGCGCGGCCGTCATCTCTGCGCTGCAGTCGGGCAGGTGCGTGACGACATCGTGTCGTGGCTCGGGGTGCGCGCAGGCCTCCCCTCGGAGGCGGAATTGCAACGGGATAACATTTACGGCGCCACTTACCTCTTCCTTGCGGTACACAGGACGTACTTCATCCGGCTGCGAGTGCCCATGTCCGCCGACATGGGCAACACGGTGGAGGTGTCGCTGCCCGCCGGGCCGCCCACGTCCGCCGCGCCGCCTTCCACGACCGCGGCCCCCGCGGCCGCCAACGGCACCTCGGCGGCGACCCCTTCCGCGGCCGCGTGCACCTACAAGGGCAAGGGATACGCGCTCGGTGAGTAATCCAGCTGCATGGCCAACATCGCGTCCGTGGGGGCCCGGAGGAGGCCGTGACTCACCTGAACATGATCCCGTTGCAGACGAGGAGTTCCACGACGGCTGCCTCGCCTTCTGCGCCTGCACGTCAACCGGCATGCAGTGCGCGCCGCTCGAGTGCCCCACTGACTTCGGGCTGGACCTCCTCGACCCCGAGTGCCTGGACTGGGAGACGGTGCCGAGGAACTTCGTGCCGCAGCCTCCACACTGCTGCCCGGAGAAGGTGTCGTGCCGCAACAACGGCTCTTGCGCCTACGAGGGCCAACGCTTCCCCAACTTCAGCGAAATCCCCACCAAGGTACGTCGATGTCCATTCCCACTTCACTTCCCAGGCGTTAATGTGGTGAAATGTGGGAGATCGGAAGATGGACCTTTCGGAGTCTAACGCCGTTCGGTCCCCCGTCCAGGTGACCGGCTGCGGCCAGCGCTGCTACTGCGAGTACGGCAACGTGACCTGCGAGGCCGTGTGTCCGCCGGTGGCACCCGCGCCCCCCGCGGCGCTGCCCTGCGAGCCGCAGCAGGCCATCCTGGGCCACCAGCACGGCGACGACTGCTGCCTGTTCTGGATGTGCCCTCAGCCCGTGCCGCACTTCGGAGGCCACCCAGGTAAGCTCCAGCCGCTCAGCAGCAGCACTTGGCGGCGACACCATTGCATGCACCTCCCCTTCGCGTAGTGAATGTTGTGTTTCCTGTTTACCACCCGCACTACTATTTCCCCCGGGTCAGCTTCGAGCCCCCTCGTGTATGCTATCATTCATGTACTCACTCGATTGATTCACATATGTGTCGTACGCATGCTAATCTTTGTTCTGGGCGTCCACAGTGTGAGTGTTATACCCCTAAAAGGCTTGTCCAGTAAGAGAGGGGGGAGCCTCGCTCGCTGTGGACGCCTCACCATGTCTCCCGCACGCAGTACTGCCATGTTCGCACTAACCCCTTCGCCTTGCCCTGTTTGGGCCGGGCTCACCGCTTACTTGCAGGCAACGAGACGGACCAGGGCGAGAGACCTCCCGCGCCCCCGACCCCCTCCAAGGCCTCCTTCCCCCTCGTGCTCGCACCCACTCCTGCCCCC
>NW_026272503.1:0-998 GCF_000697945.3 Frankliniella occidentalis | reverse complement strand
GGCGGGGCAGAGCTATGACCGGGGCGTGCCCGCCGGCCAGCGCCCACCGCCGCGCGCCGCGGGTCGCTGACCCCCGTGCCGGCGGTGGTTCCCTCTGCTCCATACCCTGGAGGCCGCCGCCGCGCGGGTCAGAAGAAGGAAGACGCATCATTTTGGCGATGCTGACGCGTGTGGGCTCGCGGTCGTGGGGTTCGCGGACAACGCCGCCGAGTGGGCGCCCCCTCGGGGCCACCACCATTGGGCCCGTGGCGGCGCGGTAAAGTGGCGTCTCCCCCCCGGCCGCTTCCCGCCACGCGAAGCTGTGAGCTGCGAGGCCCCGCGGGGGGAGAGGAGGCGGGGGCGGGCGTGCCAGGGATAGCGCAGCGCCAGTGCAAAGAAAGTGGTGCGTGCCCGCGGCCGCAGTGTGTCAAGGCCGACGCAGATCCATTTCTGGTCCCCTCTGGTGGTCCCCACTCCCCCCCCAGGGGGGCAGCTCGGCCGCTAACTGCCGTCGCTGCCTCTGCCGATGTTTGTTGTTCACATACACGAGACGTTGCGGGAGCAAGTGCGCGAAATTGTTGCAAAACGAGCGTTATGGGTGCAACGGCCCGAGTTTACTCGTGCGGTCAGACGCGCGGCAAGGATGCGAAAATAGCGCAGGAAAAATACACGCTGTCGAAGCGGGGCGCGGGTGGGCGCGGGGCGAGAGGCGGTGTGGTGCTCATCCCAGTTCCATCATTCAAAGTGGGCCCCCTCCCTCCCCACTTCAACACATCATCATCTGCGGCCTCTCTCGCGATAACGAAGCGGCCCGCAGTCTCATCGCCGTTTGGACACGGAGTTTGGCAGTGCAGTGCGGCGCGCGCCCCGCCCGCCCGAGCGGAGCCTCGCGCCGCGCCTCGCTTTTCGATCCTGCCTGATTGATCTTGATCTTGGCCATCAGTCAGAGCGACAAGCGACATGCCGAAGCAGCAGCCAAAGCACCCCCGCCGCCCCTGACAATGGGTGTAGCAGTGCAG
>NW_026272502.1:0-1239 GCF_000697945.3 Frankliniella occidentalis | reverse complement strand
TTGTATTCCAAATGAAAAATCATACCCGAATAAATCCGGCCCTGATTAATGGCCGCTTCGATGTTAATTGACGCGCCGCCGTCGCGCCGCCCGTCTGGCCCCGAGGCTGGCCGGACCGACCGGGAGCAGGGCGGCGACACGTAGCCTCACTGACGAACACAACTTTGTCGTGGTTCGTCAATAAAGCATTCCGGTAAAGCTGAAGTGCAGAAGAATGCGGGGAAGAAGAAAACGGAAGTCGCTATGCTTTAACATAGTGACTTCCGTTTTCTTGTTCCCTGTATTCTTCTGCATTTTAGCTTTAGCGCAATGCTTTATTATCCGACACAGTACCATCGAGAGCATGTACCGGGTGATTCACAGAAGACGCAGGTGCGGGCGGGTTTGTCTATACCCAAGGGGCTATGGCGCCTTACGGGCAGAGCGGGTAGGCAAACCCGCCAGCACCTGCGTCCTCAGTGAATCACCCGGTACGACAAAGTTTTGCCACGTGTCAATAAGCAGTAGTTAGCGTCGGGTGGTTCGCCAGTTGCGGCTGAACTACAACCGGGACCCGAGAGTGGCCACGTTTCGCTTATCAGTCGTCGTAGTACAAGAAGCAGCAGCGCGCTTCCCGGGACGATTTCTATGGCTTTGGAGCGGCCCGAGCAGCCGTCGCGCCTCTGTCTCGAGCAGACGCTGCCGGGGGTGGAGAGGCGAGCAGCAGCACAGAGTACACCCCGCTCTGCTGGCAGCTTGTCCGCAGCTAATCGAGGTTCAACGCGCTCTACGCTATTTGAGCCACGCTTGCTGCAGCCTGGCGGCAGCCCCCCAGCTGACCGCGAGTCGGTAACGCAGCCAGCTGCGCTGTTTGTTTTCTCGACCGCTACCGCTAGCCCCGGGACCAAGACCGGGCCCCCGCCACCGAGCGCGTTCGGGTGTTTTCATTGCGTCTGCTGGTCACCTGACCACGCAGTACCGCTGCTGTGGCTGCTGCACCGGCGTTATGCATTAAAGAAGCGCAACTTTAAAAAAAAGTACAAAAAAAATATTCTGCAGACTAAATACTCTGCCAAGCCAACTTTGATCCCTGGAGGGAAGGACGGCGGGGGGCTGTACTGCAGCAATTAGCCTCCCCCTCCCTCAGCCCGCCGGGGTCCCGGCCAGGCCCGGCCTCTGGGCCCGGCGCGCAGCGGCCTCAAAGCCAAAGGGGCCACGGCAGATAAATCAGCCACGTGCATCGCGCGAGACGCCCCCCCC
>NW_026272501.1:0-1879 GCF_000697945.3 Frankliniella occidentalis | reverse complement strand
GGCACAAACAAACCATACGCTTTACGGTCTAACGTGGCTTGGCATAGCCTCAGACTTGAGTGGCGCGGCGCGGCGTGGGATCCGCGAACACACAGGCCGCGCCGCGCCACGCCGCCCCACGTATCGCTCCCCAACCGCCGGGGTTCAAGTACCACCCGCACCTCCTCGTGTTTTTCGCATGATGACTCCTTTCGGCTCATTCGCCACGCGTTGCGCCCGCCCGGTGGTGTGAGTCATTATTTGGGTCAACGCCTGCTCTGTCTCCGTCCCGCGCTCTCTCTCTCTCTCTCTCTCTCTCTCTCTCTCTGTGTCTTTCTCTCTTTCTCCCTCTCTCGCACACACGGGGGCAAAGCAAAAACAGGCCCTCTCTGTCTCTTTTCGCCCTCAGAAAACAATCGGGGAGGGGCTGCTATTTCTGAACGGAGCTGCCGCGGGATCGAAAACAGCGGTCTGTTCGCGTCACACACGTACGTACACACTCCCGCCAGCGGCCTGGGCGGTCCAGTTGAAAAAACAATTTATATTCGACAACACGAAAAAAAATTTTGCAAACTTCAATGGAAAAGAGCGAGGAGGAAAAAGAGATTGTAACACACGCCAAGCACACGGAAAATGTGCATCTCTACCACCCATTCGAGGGAAGGGGGGGAGTTGATGGAGCACTCGGTGAAAAAAAAAAATAACGCGTAACTAGCTACTTACTTTTCAAAAAAAAAATGACCCGACGGGAACGAGCCCAGGTAATTAAACAGAAGGTGGGCAGCGATAGCCCTCTTTTAAAAAAATCTTAAGTACAATGGCAGATAAAACGGCAAGAGCGAGTTGAGAAAGAGGGGGAGGGAGGACAAGGGCGTGGAGGCCGCTCGGCGATATTGAGGAACTTTTGTCCATTAACCACAGCGAGGCACGGAACAGACTGCGGTTATGTTGACTGACCCCGGGCGTCCGCCGCCCTGAGGTGCCTGGCCTCTCGCGGGCAGCGGCAAGAGAAAGAGAGATGGGTAACCATCTTAGAGCAGGAGGAAGGAGAGAGAGAGAGAGAGAGAGCGGTGCCGCTGCTCATTAACCCCGACGTGAAATTGTCTGCACGGCGGTACACATCCTCCCGGGCCCCGAAAAAATAAGAGGAGGAGGCGAGAAGATGACTGCACAAACAGCATGATGACTCCTTTCGGCTCATTCGCCACGCGTTGCGCCCGCCTGGTGGTGTGAGTCATTATTTGGGTCAACGCCTGCTCTGTCTCCGTCCCGCGCTCTCTCTCTCTCTCTCTCTCTCTCTCTCTCTCTGTGTCTTTCTCTCTTTCTCCCTCTCTCGCACACACGGGGGCAAAGCAAAAACAGGCCCTCTCTGTCTCTTTTCGCCCTCAGAAAACAATCGGGGAGGGGCTGCTATTTCTGAACGGAGCTGCCGCGGGATCGAAAACAGCGGTCTGTTCGCGTCACACACGTACGTACACACTCCCGCCAGCGGCCTGGGCGGTCCAGTTGAAAAAACAATTTATATTCGACAACACGAAAAATTTTTTTGCAAACTTCAATGGAAAAGAGCGAGGAGGAAAAAGAGATTGTAACACACGCCAAGCACACGGAAAATGTGCATCTCTACCACCCATTCGAGGGAAGGGGGGGAGTTGATGGAGCACTCGGTGAAAAAAAATAAAAAAATAACGCGTAACTAGCTACTTACTTTTCAAAAAAAAAATGACCCGACGGGAACGAGCCCAGGTAATTAAACAGAAGGTGGGCAGCGATAGCCCTCTTTTAAAAAAATCTTAAGTACAATGGCAGATAAAACGGCAAGAGCGAGTTGAGAAAGAGGGGGAGGGAGGACAAGGGCGTGGAGGCCGCTCGGCGATATTGAGGAACTTTTGTCCATTAA
>NW_026272500.1:0-1124 GCF_000697945.3 Frankliniella occidentalis | reverse complement strand
GTGTAGAAAATTTCGCGTCCAACACGCGTATGGGATTTTTCCCAAACGCTTGTATGGCAAAAATCCGAACATTTTTGACAGTGTTTGAATCATAGAAATTACCGAAATAAAACCATACAAAAGTTTGATCCTCTGGGTATAAGTTGCCGAGCTGGCGACTAGCGCCCAGGAAGTAGGCAAGCCCCAGCGGAGAAGCACTCGTGTGTGCGCGTGGCCTATCCTAGCAGGGGGCTATGTTGCGGACACAACCCTGGCACTTCACGTCAATTCTCCAGACTTTCATAAGTAGTAATGCCAAATGCGACGATCAACAAAAAAATGTAATGGCGTGTTTTTATGCTCTTTGTTTTAATTTTTTTTGATAAATTACCACAAATGAGTACTTTTTGTATATCGCCAAAAAGGTGTAAATACCGGCAGAGTAAACCCTACGTAGAAATATTTAGGGTTCCTGTAGCGGTGCTCAAACCTTGGATTCTGGATGTTGGCGCGGCCGCAGGGCTGCCGCTCAACATCTCTAATTGGAGCCCAAAATCCTACTCGAAAAGAATGCCTGATTCCCGGACCCGGAGGGCTGGGGCTGGTCCATGCGCCAGCCGCGCTCGCTTCACAGTGGGAAAAAAAAAGAATTGGGGGTGAAAAAGAGTTTAGGACCACCGGCTCCGCGGGGACAGGATGTTTGGGCCTAAGTAACGGGCCGCGTAGATAGGCAAGCAGGTTCTTTTTTGTGCGCTCGAAATGTCAAATTTGGGAAGTACTCTGGTACCTTTATTTCTCGGAGCGCGGACCGCGGCAGTGTCCCCGGTCGGTCGGCACTCGCACTGCAGGGTGGGGCGGGACGGCGACACGACCGCCATTGTGCCAGTATTACACTGCCCTGGACGCTTGCTTCATTATTCGGGCTTTGCCTGGCCCAGCTGCGAGAGAGAGGGAGAGAGAGGGCGTGGGCGCCTCCCCATGGAAGGGCGAGAGCCAGAGCCGAGCCCCACCTGGCCTACCCACCACTTTGGCCGGCCGAGAGCCTCTTGTCCAGGTTCAGATTGTGAGAGCTCAAGGGCGAGGGCCCCGCGCGCTCTATCATATCTGGGGCTGCTCTGCAACCCCTTGACGGCATTACCACCCCC
>NW_026272499.1:0-1621 GCF_000697945.3 Frankliniella occidentalis | reverse complement strand
CGGGTGCTCTGCTGTGCCCCGGGGGCAGGCTCATCACCTACGGCCCCTACGCCGTCAACGGCCAGATCACGCCCGAGTCCAACGTCAACTTCGACGAGACGCTGCGGGCCATGAACCCGGAGTATGGCCTCCGAGACATCGTGCTGGACCTGCAGCCTCTGGCCGCCGACGCGGGACTGTCGCTGAGGCACACCGTCGACATGCCCGTCAACAACAAGGTCCTCGTGTGGCAGAAGGAGCAATGAGGGCAGGTGCTCAGTGATTCAACTCCTATTGTACCTGACGTTTTTATGTTGTATCAGTTATAACATTGTTCCGTCGCGGGAAGCCGTATGGTTTTACCACGAAATCTCAAGATCCACATTACAGTAATGTTTTGTGTGTGTGTTTTTTTTTCGACTTTTTGAAATTTCCGCTATACGCCGTTTTGTATTAAAGAGATTTGAAAAATGTCTCTAAAACCTGACGTTTCAAATTTAGTCGAACCCTTTGATCACACTCCCCTGGACAACCCTTGGAGCCCCCCCCCCCCCTCCCCGAAAAATGTTGCATTAAATAAATAACGCTTAGCATGATGACATGACACTCTTAGATCTGAATATAGATTATATTTTGGAACACAAGTATATGAAGTGCAGAACTACCACACTAAAGTACGAATTTGTACGTCCTGTAGAATTTAAAAGATCCACTGAAATGTTCGAAGCTCAATAAACATTACGAATGTCTAGATTTCATTTTTGTCATGTCATGTCATGTCATGTCATTAGTCATGAAGAGTGTCACCCACACAGTCTTATCAGGAGGCCTGGCTGCCCTGTGACGTCACGGATCCAGCCGGTCGGCCGTTGGCGTTGGACGGAGGACAGACAGAGCTGTATGCTTTATGGATGTATGGGTGGATGGATGTTCAGAAATTTTTGTTTATCTACTTTTGATCTTAAAGTGGTGATGACTGCATTTCATAATTCTTATTCTAATTTTTTATTTTTCCTGAAATTTGATTTTTCTTTTATTAGAGTTTCTTTCAAATGTAAATGCTATCCATTTAATATTGAGAAATCTGAACAAAAAACAATATACATCAAATTTGGGAAAGATATTTATTTTAGAGCAAATTTATTTGACATAAAACTACTGGAAAAAGTGGGATAAATCCCAGGAAAATTTTATGACGATATCTAGCATTCTTAGGGTGATGGAGATGTGACTGTCAGAGCTTGAGGTCAGAGGCATTACTGAGGTGTATTCCGCAACTAGAGTGGGAATTTTTTTACAATTACTATGGTGTCATTTTCATATAATTTTTTTAAGGGGGTGTGGGGGGGGGGAGTAAACATAGCAGTATTTCTGTTTCAGGGAGGGAGCGAAGATGATCGCCGCGCCCGCCGATCGCAACAAGGAGCCCATCCTGGTGCGCCGTCAACGGCCAGATCACGCCCGAGTCCAACGTCAACTTCGACGAGACGCTGCGGGCCATGAACCCGGAGTGGGGCCTCCGAGACATCGTGCTGGACCTGCAGCCTCTGGCCGCCGCCGCGGGACTGTCGCTGAGGCACACCGTCGACATGCCCGCCAACAACAAGGTCCTCGTGTGGCAGAAGAAGCAATGAGGGCGGCT
>NW_026272498.1:0-2046 GCF_000697945.3 Frankliniella occidentalis | reverse complement strand
TAACCCCCAGATCACCTCCTGGTCGCCCCAAGTTACCCCCAACCCCAGGTCACCCCCAGGTCGCCCCCTGGTCATCCCGACGGTCCCTGGTCTCCAGCAAAAACAACTCTACACTGACGCGGTTGCCGTGCTTTCCTGTCCTATGGGAGGCCCCCGCTGGTGCAACAGGCCATGGCAATAAGCAGTGCGCGGCTACAGTCTCGAGCCCGAGGGGTGGATAACTCCCCTGCTAAATGTACACCTCTAATTCTGCCCAATTCAAACTAATTCAGACCAATTCAATCTAATTCAAACTAATTCAAAAGTAATTCAACTAATTCAGTCCAATTCAAGCCAATTTACATTCAATTCAAGCCAATTCTCACTAATTCAGTAGAATAAAATCACAATAATTCAAACCAATTCAAAAACAATTCAACCAATTCAGTCCAATTCAAATTCAATTCAAGCCAATTCAAGCTAATTCAAATTCAATTTTTGAAATTTGTACACCCAATTCAGGAGTTATCCACCCCTCGCTCGAGCCCCAACGAGAGTCCGCTGCTGAGCCGCGGCACGTCCGTGGCGGCCCGAGGACCCCGATGGGACGGGTATCGCAGCCATTAACGAAAATGGGGGCGTTTCAAAGCCTTTCGGAGGCTCGTTTTGTGGTGGCCTCGTTTTTACGATTGCCTCTGCCTGCAGCAGCGCACGGGAGAGTTCGGGTGTTGTTTGGCCACCGAGCGCTTGACAACAAAACTCTATGCCGTTCCCCCATGGGCAGTACAGGTGTGCAACTGACGTATGGTAAAGAGATGAAAGGCTACCGTCAGTTTGACTTAAATAATTAAACTCCATTGGCCATAATATGACATTTCGCTGGAAACGCAGAGGGAAGTTCCAGCTCTGTTTTGTCTATAGAAAATAAATCCTTTTCCTATTTCCCTTCTCTATTCCCGATCCAGCGACATGTTGCAGCCCTGCTACACTACGTACCGCGAGCGACAGCGAAACGGGCCGACAATGCCGGACGTTGACTGATTTCCCATGAACGCGGCTTCCATCCGACTATATACCAGGTGGCTGATTCGCGCCGCGCACTTCTGTAGGTACAGTATGCTGTACCGCACGCAGGAGTGCGGGCGGGATTGCCTATCGCCCCTGTCCAAAGCGCCTTGCAAAGCAAAGCTAGTAGGCAACCCGCCCGCACTTCGTGCATGCGGTACAGTATAACTACAGAAGTGCGCGGCGTGAATCAGCCACCTGGTATATATGGCGTTTTTTTTAAACTCTGCTCTCTTTCCTCGCAGTGCACTTCTCCACACAGTCCGGCCCGGTGTCGTGGAGCAGATGACAATATCATCTGCTGGTCGTCGGGTGGCGGGCGGAGCCCTAGAGGACGAGCCGACCCGGGGCGCCAGAGAAGCGATAGTTAAACACCTGTTTGCGTTTGGAAGGTTGGCAACCCCAATTAGGGTCCAGAGACACGGCAGCACACGCACGGGGCGAGCGCGTGTCGCTTATACAAGGTTATCAGCCCTCGACTGTGAAAGACGGTCGATTATATCGAACCGAGTCGATTCCTGGTTCGAGAGTGTCGGGCGCTTGCGTCTCCGGAGGCCGTCCCCGATTCTTATCTGGGTGTGGGTGAGCGTCGCGACGTCTACATTTTTAGACGACGTGATTCTACCCGATATGGGAGCCGAGGGCGTCGTCGTTGCCCTTGCCGCCGCCGTCGGCTCGGCAGCAGCGGGTGACCTGTGCGACCGTAAGTACCCACCCGCAAGGTACCTGCGACACGACAGGTGGTGCGCGTGTTGTGGACGAGTGAGTAAGGTTTTTACCGCGGTTTTACCCGCGACGCACCTGTTTTACCATACCGGTGTGTCACCGGGAAGCACCACGCAAGGTACCTTGCCTGACTCGCTCCCCGCGGTGTGTTTCCCGGTACACTTTGGAGTGGGCCGGAGAAGGTGGCGGTGCTTGTCTTGGGGGTCACGGCAACAGCTCCTCAATAAAGGTTTTTACCGCGGTTTTACCGACGGCACTTATAGGGGACGCGGGGGC
>NW_026272497.1:0-1989 GCF_000697945.3 Frankliniella occidentalis | reverse complement strand
CCTAAATTCGGACATAGGCTTTTACATGCAAAAGTGACTACTGTCCGAATTTAGGGCCCGCTAAAAGCGATCTTTAAGCAGCTCTGGCGACTAAACTATACCAGATAAAAAAATTTGGACGGTAGGGTGAGGTCAAATTTTTTCATGAAGTTTCTATACCTCCCCAAAAAATTTCACTTTTCATAATTTTTCAAAGCTGTCCGAATTTAGGAAGCATTGGTTCCTAAATACGGACACGATTCAAACAGTCCTCACCGCTACACCGTTAGCGCGAAAAAATATTTTTGGAGAGTGGTAGGTGCGTCTCGACGTGAGGATTCTAGAATCCCCTGCGATTTTTCATATTTCAAAAATTCTACATGTCACAGGCGTTTTTCCTCAAAAAACGTCCGAAATATGGGCTTCTGACTGTACCCAGCAGGCGCAGGGGACAGGTGTCACCGTTCGCTTGTACCCCCGGCCTCCTCGTACCCCCCCGGTACACCATCACTAGTTGTAGTGTATCCCCCGGTACACTATCCCTAGGTTTAATGTACCCCCGCACGTCGAGGGTAGGGGGTACACCATCCCTAGTCTTGATGTACCCCCTACCCTAGAGGTGGGGGGGGGGGGGGTACAGTAACCCTAGGGCTTATGTACCCCAGGGGGTACACCATCCCTTAGGGTTCATGTACCGTAGGAGGTACATTAAACCTAGGGATTGTGTACCGGAGGTACCTCATCCCCGGGAGGTACAATGGCACGGTTACAGTTTCGCGTGGGATCCCGCGAGTCCGCAAGGGTAACTCGTGGGTCCGCGGGGGTGACTCGCGAGGGTAGCTCGCGGTCCGCGTGTCACCCCGTTGGATCAGCGAGATACCCCCGTAGACCCGCGAGTTAGCCCCGCGGACTCGCGGAAACCCGCGCGGAACCGCGAACAACCCCTTTATACGCCCCTATGGGCGTTGGCTGCAACATCAGTGGTGGAGCAACGCGTTGGCGCTTGGAGCCGGTCCCCTGCGCCTGGCGGATGGAGCCGTGCGGGCGTGTTGCATAGTACAAAGGTGCGCGGTGTGAATCAGCCACCTGGTACATACTACTGGTACTACCCCCCACACGCGACAGCGCACTTACCTCCACGAGACGGGTATGGTGTGCCACTTGTTCCCCTGCGGCGTGACCGTGTACCGCCGCGCCCGCCGTGCCCTCTGGTGCTTGTCGTGGCGGAGCCTGTGGACGTCGTCGCCAGTCTCGATGTCGCGCCGCCCGCACCGAGGTTTGTCCAGGAGCTCCCGCGTGGCGGGGTCCAACGTGCCCGTCACCGGAATGCCAGCGAACGCCTGCGGGGGGTTCAGAGTAAGTGAGGAGGAAGTAACCAACGGTCGTCATCCGTGGCAATCAAAGCCTATAATCCATGAAAAATCCAGAGTAACCAGGGTGCTGGAATTGTTGTCCAGAAATCCGGATTATACTCGTTCCTTCCATTCGGGAGGGGAGGGGGTGGGGGGTACGTTTGTACGTCGTACGTCGCATCTGCAGGCGCCTCACGCACTCACGCTCGAGCGCGGCCCGCGCGCCCCCGAGTGACGCAAGGCTGGCGGCTGGCGGGGCCCGGCCGGATGGGCAGGAGGAGGTCGCCGCGGGCCACCCGGGCCACGCACCGGAAGGGACGCGCCCCGCCGCCGCAGCTTAGGCGACGGGAAAGGTAGGGAACACAGCGGCGCCTACGAGGTGGTTATAGAAGTCGTATATTGGCGGACTTCGTTGTACACGTGACGTGACGAAAATGCGCGTTATTCAGAGACATGTTCTCACTGTAAAAAGCTTACGAACTAAATACTTTGCAACGTTACGAACAATTTCCGTTCTTTGTATTGCAAAGAAATTGTTCGTATTGCAAAGCGATTGTTTGTAAGGCTAGACGGGTCTAACGAACAATCGGTTTGCATTACGAACTATTTGTTCGTAAGCTTACGAACAATTAGTTCGTAATACAACGCTTCAAAATCC
>NW_026272496.1:0-1268 GCF_000697945.3 Frankliniella occidentalis | reverse complement strand
AGGAGATGTGCTAGAGACTTCAAATTTTCAGGGTGTCTTAAGGTTCACTCCTAGAAAACGAAACGCCTACGGCAAATCCTGGCAACCAACCCTAAAGGGATGAAAGGGGGTATCAGAGAAAAGGGGGTAGGTCAAAAAAAATCAGATAAAAAATTATTTTTTTATGAGCTCCTAAGGGGTAACTTGTCAAAGTAGAGCCCTACGGGCGAAAATTTCGTCCGTTTGGCTCTATATCTAACCGTTTAGGCGCTAGATGGTCTTTTTTGACGAAAATAAGGTAAAAATTGCTGTCGTGAACAATAAGTTGTAGAAGAAGGCCTAAAAACAGCAAAGTAGGAAAGAAACTCCCCCCACCACCACAAAAAACGTTTTCTAAGCAGAAGGGTGGGTTGTAGTCGCGGTGCTTCACCGTTACATCCCTTTCTCGTGTCTTCGTGGCAAACTTTAAGGACGACGGGCTTTGCGGGCCGAAGGCCCATTACATCATTTGATTATGTTCTACAGCAAATCGCGTGACAGAAATCGCCGCCGGCAGGCCAAGCAGGCCCGGCCCCTGCCGAACGGAGTTGCCGGCGCAGCGAAGCGAAGCTGGCAACTTCGTTTGGCGGAAGGGCGGGCCTGCTTGTTTAATAATCACTCTTAGAGCGCTTGTGAAGCCTCGGATATAGGACCAACCTTGCATTTTTTTAGAAGAGCAAAACCGACTTTTGGGGAATGTAGTACATATCCCAGGTCACATTTAAGAAGTGGTGCCCAACTTGACCCCGTGTCTGGGCCCCTGTACGGCGGGTTGCATGTCCCTCAGGGGCAAACTTCACAAAACAGCTAAATGGCGTATTCACGCTGTTGTTTTTGAGCCGGCTTATATCGGATTGGCTTCTTACATGTTAAAGACACTTAAAGACACCCACATTGCCGATGTGAAACGCGTTGCCTAACCCTAGGGCGTAAAAACATCGAGAAATCCAGTCTAAATCACAAAAAACTGCATGTAGACGATTTTGAGAAATTTTATCGATATTAGCCAGAGAAGTATCGTTTCCTACGTCTGTTGTGTTGCGGAACACAAATATATGCACCGGAAGTCGTTTCGGTTACCGGAAGTACCGTTAATCAAGATGGCGGCCATCCGCGGCCTAAATCACTGATGATATGACAAAGGAGCTTAAGTCCACCTCTGGGTGATTTTCACTTTTTGGGTGTGAAATGATGTGTACATGGTAACAATCATGCCAGCCAAACGGCATGTTGATATCTTGAACCGTTTG
>NW_026272495.1:0-5859 GCF_000697945.3 Frankliniella occidentalis | reverse complement strand
TTTTTTTTTTTTTTTTTTTTTTGAAATTTTCAGAGTAGCCTTTCCCCTTCTTTGGGCCGCTGCGTAACCGTAGCGTTCCCGTAGCAACGCCGCGCCGCCTCCGGGCAAACACACGAGGGTCGCCTCCGGGGGGTGGAGGGCGTGTACGGGGGCCTCGGGGTCGAGGGGGGGTCGTTGCGGCGCCCGAGTCCTTAGTGCGCTCGTGGCCGTGGCTGCGACCGGGCGGGGCGGTGTCGTCGTCACCCATCGTCTTGGTTGTTACTGTTAGCCGGTGCCGGAGGCCTGTCAGCTGGCCCGGTTAGCTATACTGCCGGCCGCGAGCTCTGCCACCCGGCAGCTGGCCCTGGCAGCTACTGCCGGCCGCCAGCTCTGCCACCCTGCCGCTGGCCCTCCTGGTAGCTACTGCGGGCCGCCAGCTCTGCCACCCACCCTGCCGCTGGCTCTGGTAGCTGCTGCCGGCTGCTAGCTCTGCCACACTACCTCTGGCCCTGGTTGCTGCTGCCGGCTGCTAGCTCTGCCACTCTGCCGCTGGCTTTGGAGGCTACTGCCGCCCGCTAGCTCTGCCACCCTACCGCTGGCCGAGTCTCGGGCGCCAGGGGCGGGTTAGGCCGCATGCCGCGCGCGGGCGCGCCACGGCGCTGCCTACCCGAGGCCGCGCGGGCGCCTCGCCGCCGCCGATGAGCCCGCCGACGGGGACGTGCCGCGCGCCCGGGCAGCAGGCCATGCCGCCATGGCGCAGGACCGCACCCTGCCCATGCTGCTGCTCAACCTGGGCGGCGAGATGGTGTACATCCTGGAGCAGAGGCTGCAGGCGCAGCGGGTGGCCGAGGACAAGGCCGTCAAAGGTGAGTGCGGCTCCCGCCGACGCGATCCCCGGCGCACAGATCAATAGAAACACCATCAGTCCTGGCCTGTCTCGCGGTACCGCTACCGCGTACCACAGCCCCGGCCGCGCACGGTGCCGCGTGCTATCGATTCTGCGCCTCATCACTATCGTAGTGCGATTCATCGACAGCCGAACAACCGCGCGGCCGCACCTTGCGGTGGCAACGTGGTCCCCTTTAAATATTAACGTCACCGAGTTGTTGTGTGGTGTGTCGTGGCCGGTTGCACAGGACAAGCGGAACACGCCAGACAGGTGGGCGCGGGGAGGGGGGGGGAGGAGCTGTGAGAGCGTCGGCTGAGGGTGGGTCAGGCCGGAGGCCGGAGCCGCGACGCGTGTCTATGATTAGCGGGTGGGTGGGGTAGATTCGGTCGGGCCGTAGCACTATAAACCCTCTGACCTTGTGTGACCTTGTGCTCAGTGCTCGAGGACATCTGCCGCCTGCTGCTGCACGAGCGCTTCATGGCCGAGCTGCTCGTGCCGCAGCCGCTCGGCCACGTGGCCGCCCTCAAGACCTTCTTCCGCGACCTCGCGCACTCGTCCATCATGCGCCTGGACGACGAGTCGATGGCCAAGATGTGGGACCTGATGACCATGGCCGTCAAGCTGCAGGCGCTGCGCGCCGACTCGCCGGGCGAGCTGCTGCAGGCGACGCTCAACCACATCGAGTACGTCGGCGAGCACGTGCCCGCGGTGCGCGCGCAGGCCGAGGGCGCGGCCAAGGGGCTGCAGGAGGTGAGCACAGCCTCAACACACTCGCCAGAGAACTTTGCGCCATGGGCTATAAATTTTAATTAGCCACAAAAGTACAGGGTGGTCCTGTGGTCCATGGACCCCTTTATTTTGCTGATACTGTGCATCATGCAGTCGTGCGGGCGGATTGCGTACTCACACGGGGCCACAAGGCGCCGTGGTGAGCGACGGTAGGCAGGCCCGCACGCACGCCTGCATGCGGTACAGTATAAGCAAAATAGAAGAAAGGGTCTATGGACTACCCTGCATTTTTTAGATTTTTTTCTTTACTTTTTCCTTGAACGTTTTAAATTTTAAGCATTATTCCGGGGATATTTCCATCATTTCCATTTTTTTCTGGAAAAGTTTCCTCTTTTTTTCTGGAAAAGTTTCATGTTTCTTCTGGAAAAAAGCTTTAGACTTATAGGCCGTCGTGTACCTTCTGCTGTCCTGCAGTTCTACGGCCGGATGTCCTCGGGCGAGCTGCAGGCGGTGCGGTACTGCATCCTCAACTACCTGCAGGGGCTGGCCGTCCGCGTGTCGCTGTTCCTCAAGCACGGCATGCAGGACATGCACGGCCGCCTGCTCGCGCCGAGGGACGGCCCCGTCCCGCCAGGTCCGTGTGGGGTGTGGGTGTGCGTGCGCGGGAGGAAAACGATTAGCTGTGAAGCTAAAATGATGGGTAGCTAATTATCAAGTTAGCTAAAGAATTTGGCTACGTAGAATTTTTTTTTTATCAATGTAGCTAAAAATTTAGCTATGAAGCTAAGAATTTAGGAATGTATCTAAAAACTTAGCAATGTTCCTAAAAATTTAGCAAGGTAGCTAAAAATTTCGCTCTGTTTAGCTAAATTTTTGACTACATAGCTGGTAAATTTCCATTGGTTTAGCTAATCGTGCCTTGTCTACCCCATAGGATGCGAGCCGCCGGGCACGCTGCGCGTCATGGACGGCGGGGGCCGCGAGGTGGACTCGGTGGTGCAGGTGTTCCACTTCCCGCCCGGCGGCCAGTTCACCACGCCCGCCCGGGACTCGGGCCCTGGCGCCAACACCGAGCTGGGCTACAACATGTACTCGGAGCTCGAGAACCCCGGCGGGGCCGCGGCCGCCGCGGCGGCGGCGAGGCGCCACCGCCGGCGGTCCTCCGTCCCCGCCGCGTCCGTCGGCGGGAAGCTCGTGGACGCCCAGGGCCGGCCGCTGTACGTCGGCCGCGAGGAGCTCAACATGCTCATGGCGCAGCTGCTGGGGAATAGACCTTCGCCTCGAGACAAGGACGTGCCGATCAGGCTCATCTGCGTCTCCCTCTTCGACTCGGGGTGAGCTCTCTTTCTGTCTCCGCCGGTCTCCGCCGACCTCCTCTGTCCCCGTCTAAGCCCCGTGCTTCCCCACAGGGACGCGGAGCCCCTGAGCGAGGATGTCGCGGGACCCTCCCAGCGGCCGCCGCCGTCGTCGTTCCCCGGGACCTCGGCGGGAGCGTCGGGCAGCGCCGCCGGCCCCAGCTCCATGATGAACATCGACGCGTCCGGGTCGGCGGGCAGCCGGTCGGCGCGCCTGCAGCAGGTGCTCGCCGACCTGGACGTCCACGACGCCGACCCCCCGGCGGAGAGCGCACCGGAGCCCGGCGGGGCCGACGGCGGCTTCCTGGACCTCTGGGACGACCTGGAGCACGACGACGACGACGGCGGCGACGAGGCGCTCCTCCGGCCGCTGCTCTGAGCTGATCCGGCCCTGATCCGAGCTAATCCGGGCGCGGCCTCGCTGATCAGGCGCGGAAGCGGCGCGCTCGGCTCGTGCCGTGTCGCGACGGAATGCGAGTGGCCTGAGTGAGCTGAGCTCGTTTTGGGTACGAACAAATGTGACACGCTGCTGTGTTTTTTTTTTCTCTCCCCCGTTTCGTTTAATGTCACGAGTCCACGTCCACGCCCGTCTCCACGCGCGCGCTGGCTTCGGGCTCCCCTTTGTCCTCCTTGCCGGCCTTGTCGTCGTCGATCACGTGGTAGCGCACCGGGTACGTCAGCTGGTTGCCTTTGTCGTAAGAGTACAGCTCCTGGCCGAGGACAAGAACAGGTCGATCGTTTAGAGTGTAACGGATGCACGATGTGAGTGCGAATCTATCCACCACCACACCCACCTTGTGCCGGTGGCTGTACCCCAGCATGGTGGTATTGAAGAACGGGTTGGTGAACGGCAGGTCCACGTCCTTGAGCACCCTGTTGTTGTACAGGTCGAGGGCGAACCTGGCGATCGAAAAGGCATGTCTGCGTCAAGCTCCGTGTACCCCAGCGGCGGGCGCCCGCGAATGGGTGGGTAGGCAACCCAAACAGCACACGCGCCTGCGGGTGGCGTGCCCGAGGTATGGGCGTGCCGTGGCCGCCGACCTGACCTGATGTTGGTGTTCTCCTCCACGCTGTCCACCACGTACAGGACGCCGCACACGATGAACATCTCGCCGACGAGGTGGTTGTTGATGCTGATGTTCCACGCGTACTGCGCGTGCAGTTCCGCTTCGAAAGGCTCCACCTATGGCGCACGAGTTTGTGAGTTATACGGTGTTGCAAGGGGTACTTCACTTCACTAGTAGTGAGGTACCTCTCGGGTTTAGTGACCCTGACCGGCAGACGCGTTACCTTCATGACCACCGTGTTGTTCGAGTCCTTGAGGTTGTAGATGACCCAGAGGCCGTTGTCGTCCACGTTGAAGTCCATGACGTTGAGCCTGTTCTTGTAGAGGCGGCCGCCCAGGTAGGGCACCTCCATGTCCTTCCAGTCGTTCTTCTGCAGGTCGAGGCGCACCATGCGGCCGGTCGTGGACGCGTAGAAGAACTTGTTGTTGTAGACGACGTGCGAGTTGCCCTGAACGATCAAAAGGAATTTTTAGAAAAAAACACTAAACCTGCGATGTTGTGGGACGATGTATAAGTTTTTAGGGACAGGACTGATACCTGGAAGGGCTGCGGAAGCTTGATCTCTCTGGTGGGGTGCGGGCCGCGGAAGGCCGTCTTGTTGACGTACTCGTACAGCACCGAGTCGGCCGTCGGCTTGGTGGACCAGAACTGCTCGGCGGCGGCCTCGGTGACGGGCAGGGCGTCCCGCATCCACGAGCTGAGCACCGCCGACGTGGAGCCCATGTACACCGCCTTGCCCACGGCGTACAGCTTGCAGTCTAGGACAAGCCGCGCGTGCAAGGGGAGACAAGTCGCTCATATTTTGAACGATAGTAAGAACTATGCATGGAAAATTTCGGAAATCCGAAACTTGAGGTGCCGGGTCGAGCCGGGGGTATACTCACTGAGCGACCGGTTGCGGGGGTAGCCGACCCAGCTAGCCTTGTTGGGCAGCTCCAGGCCCTCGGAGTGCAGGTTGCGGCTCCAGTCGTAGCCCGAGCTGTGACAGCGCAGCTCCGTGACGCCGCCCGCCGTGTGGTTGGCGGGGCACTCGGGGCACTGCGGCTGCGGGGGGCAGAGGTCCTCCTCGGACTGCAGCCGCGGCGAGTGGGTGCCGAACGAGGCTCCCGACGTGCGCCCGCCCTGCGCAACCGTACATCGCCGTCGTTCACTCGACTTTTTAGACAGTCCCCAAGACTGTCTCTACCAGGGGGAAATGTTTCCACTCCCCAACCATCAAAGCCAATCGATCTTTCAAAGAAATTAAATATATTCATGAATTAAGGTTGCTTCTTATTTGTATTATGTTGAATATAGTGTTTTATGTAATATTTATCATCGGAATGTCCAGATTTTTAGATTTACCATCGATGTGTTGTAATATAATTGAACCAAACATACTGTGACTGAAGATTTATCGTTAAAGAGACAAGTAGTGATCGTTGAAATAAATGCATTTCCACAAGAAAATGAAAAAAAAATAAATCCGTGGCAATAATTTTACCCGTTAGCTCTACAATATTGATATCCATGGACAGTAGCCAGGAAAGAGACTGATTTTTTTTAAAAAACAAAAATGTAATTGTTGATACCAGAGCTTTGTAATGCGCGTTTGCCTGACTCACCTGCAGCGGTGGTGGCGTGGCGAGCCGCGGGTCGCGCTCATTGACGTGGAAGTCGCCCACCACCAGCCCCATGCTGTTCTTGGCGAAGCACTTGTACTGGCCGAAGTCCGCGGGGGCCATCCTGGTCACGTTCAGCCGCATGCGCACCTGGTCGAGGAGGATTCGCGCGTTAAGAGCACTTAGGGATTTGTTTATCATCAGAAAAGTTAAAACTTTTTTTTAAAAAAGAAAATTTT
>NW_026272494.1:0-1020 GCF_000697945.3 Frankliniella occidentalis | reverse complement strand
GTGAGGAGAGGAGCTCCCGCGCTGTCTCCCCTCCTCACCTCTCACCTGCACGCGGTTGGTGCCGACCGCCTGCCGGTCAGCTCGGTCGGTCGGTAAGGGGACTTTTGCAGAGCTCTGGTAAGGGCTCTTTTCCAGCCCAAAAAAGAAAATGCACAACCCATGTGTTGAAAATTCCCGGCCTACTGAATTGTAAAATTGCTTTTATTTCTTACAGTGTGTTAATAACTGAAACGTAAATTCATACATAGATAAGGGTGTTTCATCTGCTTCGACGTTAGCGTGAGCTTAGATTTTGTTTTCTTGATAACGCCAACTATCACAAGGCGAGATTGCGCTTGACCGCTTTGAATAAAACTAAATTTGGGAATTTGCATTGATAAAATACCGACTTGGGCCGTTGATACAAAAATTATCTTGGAAAATATACTCTAGGTGAGGGGGTGTTTAATGAAGTTGGTAAAGGATTTTTTCACTTCAATAAACCCGAACCCCCACCCAGAAAACAGTGTTATTGATTTCAGTGGCCCGGCCTCTCCCGAAGGGAGTTGCTTGAGGAGCGAAGTGAAGCTGGCAACTTCGTTTGGTGGAAAGGGGGAAGGGGCGCCCTAGCTTGTTTCTATAACGGCGTATGTATCGAGGATAGGCAAAGCCGCCGTCGCCCCTGCATGCGGCACAGTTTCACTACCTGCTGAAATGCCCGGCGTTAGTTGGCCACCTGGTATGAGCGAGATATAGTATTGTTATGGGTCTGTCCGTATTAGGATAACACAGCGCGTAACCGAGGGTCGGCCGATCTGTACCTAACTAGGCTCATTTCGTGTAACTTACATGTGTCTAGTTTCAGATAAAACATTGTCTCGAGCCTGTAGCTCAACGCGTTCAAAAGTTATCGCCTTTAACGTGTTTTTGACATTTATCATTTTTAGAGCAAAATCGGAAAACTCATCGGCATGTAACTCGGCCATCTTTACAGCTATCACAATTGTGATTCTACCGTTGGAATGAGCTCGGAGGGACAAA
>NW_026272493.1:0-1402 GCF_000697945.3 Frankliniella occidentalis | reverse complement strand
AATTTAATCATTATGAAGATTGACTAAAACCTTGCTCCTCGGCGGGCCCAGCTGGTCGCTTGTCGTCGCCGTGGTCATCGGCCGAGTCGCGCAGCGAGAAAGGCGCGTCCGGGTGCATGTACTTCTCCCCTGCGCGTCAAAGAGAGTAGCAGGGCATGAGCGAGAGGGACTTGAGGGGCGGGAGGGTGTGTTTCCGGTCGAGCCGAGTACTCACTCTGCTCGAACAGGGCCTCGTCTTTAAGGACATTGCCGCGGCGGGCCGCAACCTGCGCCGGCGACGCCGGTGCCGCGCGCACCTCGGCTCCTGAGGGGCGCAAGAGAAACAGACTATACTTGGTGTCCTTTTCGAATGACTGCTTTTTGATTCACGCTGAGAAAGAGTGCGGTCTACTCACGGCTGACCAGGACGCTGCCCTGGGCGAGGGCCGCCAGGCCCAGGACGAGCACGGCGACGGCCGGTGCGGTTCGCATTTCGAGGCTCACGTGTAGGGGACGTGTAGGCTGAGGGCGCCGCCGTCGGGGTGGGGCTCTTATACTTTCGATAAAGTCGGCGGGAGGGCGGCGCAGGAGGAGGACCAATGCCCAGCCAGGGCCCAATCTCTCGAGACAGCAGAGGATGACGTATGCAGATTGACTGTCGAAGAGGACACGGGCCGCGTCCTCGTCCCCGCCGTCGCGTCGCATATCAAACCCCCGTGAGAGCTGCAACTGCTGCTTCGGCATTGACCCACGCCCAAGGAACAGAAACCTCTCGAAAGGTTGGAGAAACCCTCGTTTCCTTAAGGAAATAAAAAATGTGTCCGGAAAGAAAAGTGTGCTTTTGCTTTCAAACACGAAACTATGGTTGTTTTTGTTTTCGGTTTTTATAATATATATTCTTTAGAAACCGCTTGCGCTAAATGAAGTCTTTTAAAACTGACGAAAGTCATTGTGCGCAGCACTCGAACTGATCCCATTTCAGGGACGTAAAACGGCATGGATCGAACCACTCGCCCCCCATCGTGTACCGTTAATCCCCTCAAGATAACATTTGGGAACGTGTTGTAACCGATCATCCTTGCCTCTGCAGAAGCAGTGTCGCCTGATTGAGTTTGGCGTCGCTATTTCTGTTTGCGATCGGCCGGCCTCCTGATGTCTGGCTGCTTCGACGTGTCTAGAGGCCACACTTTTCACCCGTTCGCTGTTGTATACTCTCCTTTGCGACACTAGAGGCTCGCACAGGAGCGTGGCGGGCCACGTTATAATCATAACACCCCTACCAACCCTTCCCTCCTCCCCTCCTCCCTCTCACCCCCCGCGTCGCACGCAGCCTAACATAACAAGACTGGATTGCAACCTGTTGAGAGAGAAGGGCTCGGCGGAACACAGTGGCTCGGCGGGGGGACGTGGTGGCGGGGCGGGG
>NW_026272492.1:0-1299 GCF_000697945.3 Frankliniella occidentalis | reverse complement strand
CCCCCTCTTGGAATCCCGCAGCCTGCAGGGGACCCTCCCACTCCCACGGCCGGGATAGGCCCCCCCAATGTCGTCTCTGAAAGGACGGCGCAGAAAAAGCGGCACAGAAGCAGCGTCCCCCGTCCCGCCCCCCATTCTCTTTAAAAAGCTGACCCTGCCCCCCGAAGTGGCGGCGCAGGACTTAATGTTGTGGTTGGCATTCAGTCCTCCCTTTTCCCTCCTTCTAATGAAGCCTCTTATCTTCTTTCGCATGTTGGCGACTGCATGGTCGGCGAGAGGCCTCTGCCTGTGGCCTCGCTATCCGCAGAAAAGTTTGGTCCGTAGAACCAAATCGCAGACCGATGAAATAATAGCTTTTTATAACGAGTTTCAACTGTGTCGATGGATTGAGTTCGTCCGAGAGTTCGTCAAGCTGACTTACTTTCGATTGGCTCGAAATTTTTTTTCAAAATGAGGTTGCTAAAAAGTTTTGGTCGGTTTCTAGGAATAATTTTTCTTTGTTTTGCTGGCTACAAACCTGATTTGTGCTCGGATTTGGGTGTATCAGTGGTGAGGTCCCTTTCTGGTGGGCCGGAGGTTGCGGGGGGAGCCGCGGCGCGTCCCGCTGGCCCAGAGAGCCTCTCCCCCGGTGGGCCCGGTGGGCCAGGGCAGGGTGCCGCTGGTGGCCCCGAAGGATGCCCCACGCTGGCGCGCCCCTCGGAAGGTCAGGTGGTCGTTTGGTGGGGGTGGAGGTGGGGGTGCGCGGCGCGTGCGCCCTGCGGGCCTGCGGTGCGGTGGGCTGTGGTGGTGGGGCGCGGTGGTGGGGTGGGGCAGCCCGGCCCGAGAGAGGCATTGCGGAGTCCGGGTTAGGATACTCAGCTTCCCGTGTCCGTCGGGTTACGGGCGAGAGGGGAAGTAAGAGGAAATGGGAAGTCGAGCCGGTGTCGGTGGCGGCTGCTGCTGCTGCGGTGGCGGCTGCTGCTGCTGCGGTGGCGGCTGCTGCTGCTGCGGCGGGGCTGGCGGGGAGCACCGCGAACACCTCTTCCCCCGCGGAACCACGCCACCGGCCGCCGGGCCCCGCGGCTCATGTTCAAATTGACTTTCTTCAGTCTCCTCTCCCTTCTCCCCGGGGCGGTCTGGCTGGAGTGTTTGTCTTGGGGCGTCACGCGCGCAGCCCCGAGTCCTTTGTGACAGGCTAGGCCCCGCCCGTCCCAACTTAATTACATCCACATCAGCGGAGCAGTCTGCCTCCTCCCTCCTACCGCTGCGACAGCTTTGCCAATCTCCTGGGCCGTGCAATAAACTCGCGCCTCCTCCTCC
>NW_026272491.1:0-1480 GCF_000697945.3 Frankliniella occidentalis | reverse complement strand
TCTCTCTCTCTCTCTCTCTCTCTCTCTCTCTCTCTCTCTCTCTCTCTTACAGCCCGTACAGCTTCTCTGGATCCATCCCGATCTATCATTGCGATTGCTTACTCTTCTTTAGGCGGGCACCACACCACCCCATGTTCACCCAAACTTTTTATTCTCCTCCCCGCGTTCTCATTCCTTTTCCCTCGCCTACTCTGCTGCCCGCCCCCAACCGATCTCTTAAAGTTTTCTCGATAAGAATTTTGTTATCCCATTTCGAGCTCCATTCCCTTTCACCAGCAATTAGCGCCTGTGATGTCACTAGCGTCGCAAACTGTATCCCCTGCGCTCTTTCTCTTTTCGGCTTCTCGCCTTCCACTTTTATCTCGCTGACTCACATGACAGTCGCCGGCCGCACCAGGCACGCCCTACATCCTTTCCTTCCCCTCCTCTCAACACACTCACATGCTCACAGAAAATAGGGGGAAGGGAAAGGGAGGGAGAGAGAGAGAGAGAGAGAGAGAGAGAGAGAGAGAGAGAGAGAGAGAGAGAGAGACTAACTAGAATATATGTGACATTCGGAGCGAACTTCCACCATTTCGAAAAGTCAGCCGACTGTGCCGGGCTGAAATAATAGTGGTAGGCATGGGGAGAGGAAGGGGGTAGGGTGGGTGGGTGGCGTTGTAGGGCGGGAAGGGCAGGGTTGGGGTTGGGTTGGGACCGTTGCGGGCCGAGGGACTGTCTGCCGTTATCCTGTAACCTGTTTTGCGTCAGATTATCGACCCGATAACTTCGTCCCCTCTTCGCACTGACCGATAATAATTTTGCCGGAGTATTTAATCCCTTTCCGATCATTCGACACGCTCATCCCCCCCCCCTCTTCTTTATCCTTTCCTGCAGTAATTTCCCTCTCCCCCCCCCATCTAGGAGGAAAAGTTGAAAAGGGGGAAGCACGGGCGGTGAGCAGGAGGGGGAGGGAGAAACAACTTTGGCAACGCCCGGCCTGCGAGTCGGAAGTAAAAAAGTCGCAGTTGGCGTAACGTGACCAGACGCGGAGGGGGAGGAGGGGGTTGGGCGGCGCGGTGACGAGCAGCATGCGCCACTGTGGCGGCCGCAGGAGACACGGAGGATTCATAAGAGTCTGGGGCTGGAGCTCGGTGCCGTGTTGCAAAAATAAAAGTAGGGGACTTGTTCCCGGTTATCGCGCCGCGCAAACTCCACCCCTCACACAACGTCACCGCGACCACTAAGACGGCCAAATAAGCGTTCATCTCGCAAGAGCATACAGTTAGTTGCTCAACTACGTATCTAACACTTCTTCATAAGATAGTTGCAAACTTTGAAATTTTATACGACCTCCTCATTGTGAAAGCACACTGAAATTTGGAATACTTGTAAGTGTTTTACACGGTGTTCGCTAACGTGAAAGCACTGTAATCTTTATGGCGACACGTGTGACCAAAATTCGGTGACACATTTATTTTGGCGACTTCCCTTTTTTGTC
>NW_026272490.1:0-1693 GCF_000697945.3 Frankliniella occidentalis | reverse complement strand
CTACTTTGGGTACATACTCCGAAGGATATGTATTTGTAGTAAAAGTAATTACCAGGCAAATCTTACCAACATCAGCATCCCCTAGAACCACACACTTGATTGCCGTGACTCCCTTCATGATGTTCGTCAGGGACTCGAGGAGACGCCTTGTTAGAGTCCTACAGTCCTCTTACCTACCTCACCCGGCGTGACGTGAGGGGGCATAGATATAGAATCATGTTTATCTCTGGGGGAGGGGAAAGCCCATTGGCGTTACTCCTCGCTCCGAGTCACAGCGCACAGAGTAGCGCAGGGACTAGTGACTGCAGGCGTGGAGTAGCGTTGTGAGGAGGTGTCATAGCTCGTTCACAAAGTAAAACGTACACTCTGAAAAAAGAACTTCACAAACTTACGACATTTAAAATTTTTTTTTGTAAATTTACGAACACAGTTACAAACTTGTAACAGTAGTAGTCGTGAATTTAAGGCAGTGAAACTTTTGCTCGTCGAAGAAAATTTAGTCGATAAAAATGTGTAGGCAAACATTTCCGTATTTGTGCGATTTCTCGGTGAACACGTGAACACAAAGAGTCACGATGACGGCATATTGACGTCTTTACAACTAAGATTAGTCACGAAATAGTCCAAATTTAGGGCACGACCTAGGCGCTTCTTCAATGTGAAAGGATCAGGCGGCCTGGAGCACGCGACGTGACCGGAGACACTGGAACTGCACTGCGGTCTGGAATAAAATTGCGGGAACCTTTCCCTTGAGGAAGATAGCAGGAAGGGAGGGAAATGGGGGGGGGGGCTGCATAAGGCCCCAGTCCTCCCCGCTTCCGCTGGCTCTCCGTTTCGATAGGGTGCTTTCTCTCTCTCTCCGCGAACGTAAACAGCATAACGTTGATCCAAGTGGGGGGCTTGCCTGGACTTGTGCTTCCCTTGCCGTGTCCTTTTCTTTGTGAAGTCGCTGGAGCGACAGCGGAGCTGCGGTACGGGGCGGCGCGGTCTAGATACATGCATATTAACGCTGTGATGGGTTCGGTCCTGTTCGCCTGCTTGTCCCGGAGCGTTTTTGTTTGGCGGGATCGCGTTCAAATTCGCGACGCACACTGGGTGGAGTCCATAGGCTAAGCCGCGAGGCAGGGCAGGGCCAAATTATCATAGCTGCTTGCACAATGCCTTTATTTTCATCCCCCCTTTGTACACGGGGTCAGCACCACCTGTTCGGGCACGGAAAAAGGGCAAACAGCTTTGTAACTGCAGTAGAAGTATCGCTAATGAGTTGTATTTATTCAGCAAATATGACGGGAGCTCGGCGCCTGCGTCACGCAGGGTAGGCCGGCCCGCAGTACACGCATGCGCTGAAGTCACGGTGTTGCCTACCCACTAGGCGCTCTTCGAGCTTGCATGGGCCGAACTAACTTGGCAGGTTCGTGACGATGGTGGCGTGTGCCGGCCGTACTTCCGTAAGGATGATCCCTTAGCAGCCACTGCATTTCCAGGCGCCGCCCCTCCAAGCTGAACGACAGACTCCGCACAGCCTCTCGCATTGGCAGGAGCCGCAGTCGCGTGGTCTGGAGGGTCTGGAGGGTCTGGAGGCCTGCGGTCAGGCGACTCTGGGGACGTCCAGGACTTGGACCCGCGGGGACGGCACGGCGTCCGTGACAGCGCCGGCTGTCAGGGAGCGTGGCGGGGGCGGGAGGGGGCTGGC
>NW_026272489.1:0-1108 GCF_000697945.3 Frankliniella occidentalis | reverse complement strand
GGGGGGGCGTGCGTACGGCGTGCGTAATAATGCAAGGCCCCGTGAGCGTGAGCGGCATAGCCAGGAGGTATTTCTGGTACCTTCGGCCGGCGTGTGGGTCCAGTAGTGCGGTTCCCGTGCGGTACCCGAGTGCCCGACCGGTGCGCCGGCCCTGCCGTGCGGTGCGGTGCGCAGGACGTGCGGCCGCGGCACGCCGAGGAGCGCCGCCCGCATCCAGGCGGAAATACTGCACGCGTGCTGAGCCGAGCAGAGCACAGCAGAGCACAGCAGAGCACAGCCGAGCGGCCTAGGGATACACTCTTGGAAGAGAATTGCAGGTGTGGCGCCCTTTGAGCGCCTTCGGGACATTCAATAAGTAATTTTATCAAAACGCATCAGGGAGGTTGGGGATAATAATAATGTTGAAGTAATAATATAGTTTTCATCGGATTTCCCCTGAACTTCATTAGTGACAAGGTCTGATTTATGAGTCTAATCTAGCCTCGCATCCCTCCTGTGATATTTCCAGGCTTTTTCTGCAAGGGTGCGGCTTCCACGGCGTGAGGTGTCGAGACGGAACTGCATCGGTTTCATATACGCAAGCGGGCCAAACTGAGCAGCAAACGAAGAGGTGACGGTTCGGAAAGCTTTCGTACAACAGAAGTGGCTGTCGGCTCCGAGGCACGGAGGCTGCGGTGATCACTGAGCACTCTGCTGCACTGACACGTCTTCTCACACACGATCACAACGTGTCACTTCACATCACAACACGCATCACATCACTGGACGCGACGGCAGAGGAGGCACACCACGCGGAGACACAACTTTTTTTTTTCACACACATAAATCCAATGGAGAGAGTGTCGTCGCGTCGTAACGACAAGAGTGACAACGGGGCGCGAGCTGCAACAAAACGTCACTCGCAGCAGCGTGGCGTGGCGCGGCGGTGGCGCTCGGCGGCGTCACTCCGAGCAGCGCGATAGCCGGCCAGCAACTGGCTATCCGTATCAGCTGCTTCCATACACGGTCAATTTTTTACTTTTGTGCTTCTTGTTTCTGCGGTCCACGCCACGCGGCGCCACGCCGGACCCACCCACCTGTGCAATACGGGGCCCGCCCCTCGCCCCCC
>NW_026272488.1:0-1067 GCF_000697945.3 Frankliniella occidentalis | reverse complement strand
TCGCAGCAAAGCGAAGTCAGGTGACTTATCACTTTTGTCTTGTGCACCGTCACACACACACTATCGTCCCATAGGGGCGGGGGGGGGGGGGGGGGGCGGGGGGGGGGGGGGGGGGTGAAAAGCAGCAGCGATACACTAGAAAGAAACCGAGGTGCCATCTAAACAGGCCTTTGACAGCCTTTCCAAACTGTGCTTCTGGCCTCCAAAGGTGCTCTTTTATTTTAGCGCCCTTACAAACGAATCACAAAATAAAGGCACTACACCAATAGCACTTTTGAAAGGTGTTGTAAATCACCTTTGTTTTTCAGTGTGGCGACGGCTGCAGATGCGGGAGCAAGGGCGGGAGGGGGGGCTCTCGTCCTCCCGAGGGCGCGGTGGGGTGCGGGCGGGGACAAGGGGCAAACATTATTTCACAGTCGGTGACTCCATTTTAATAAAGTACAGTCCTGCGCGAGGAGTCTGATCAATCTGCGGCCGGGGTGACAGCGCCCCCCCCCCCCACCTCTCTAGGGGGATGGGTCCCGCCTAATGGGACCATATCTCCCGCCAAAAGACAACGCCAACTTGGAACTTCCTTTTTCTGCCTCGGAAATAAAAAAAAACACCTTTGTGTGTGTGGGGGGGCGGGGTAAAAAAGGCGCAGCAAATATTGCACGATTATTTACTTTGAGATATTTATAACGTCAAAAACTTTAACAACCATTGATTACTTCGAAACGAACCTACGCTTAGGGAAATATAGGGAAAATTCTGTACCCAGAAACAGAATCTATATAGATCGCCATTTAGATCCGGGTAAACTTTATTCGATTGGTATCTGAGTTATAAAATTTGTGAAGCGGGAAACTGGGAATAATGGAAAGTGCTTTCCCGAATTAACTGCGGATTTCAAGGGAAAATACTTGCTGTGACAGGTGGAGTTGATCTACCCCCCGTATGGGAACGAGGTGCAGCAGCAGCAGGTTGGAGAGGGAGAGAGAGAGAGGGGGAGGGGGGCAGAGAGAGAGAGCGAGCGAGCAAAATATTGTCATTTTTAGTGTGGCAAAAACTTGGAAATGGTACAGTAC
>NW_026272487.1:0-1463 GCF_000697945.3 Frankliniella occidentalis | reverse complement strand
TTTCTTATTTTCTTTTATAGAATACCGCAAGCACAAGAAATTATCTTTTTGTGGTGGAGAGATTTGCAATGACCATGCATTTATTCCTCCAAAAATATCTGAAAACTGTAGAAATCAATCAGTTTGTATTGAACTAAAACTTAAACAGGGAGTTTTTCCTCCAACTGAAAGTCAACTCACGTACTGTGCTTTCTGTTGTAAACAAGAACTTAAGGTGAAGAATATTCTTTTCATTTGATGAAGGATTAAAAATTATGGTTTTGAAGTGCATCACTAAAACTTGACAGAATTCCATTGTTGCAGTTGAAAGATGGTAGTGCCTCAAAGAGAAGCAAATATTGTCCCCTGGATGTGTTTTCTGGGTATGGTATTTTCAGACTAATTATTGTTTTGAGTATGGCATAGGTAACAACCTTGTATTAAATGTGAGAGGGCTTTCTTGTCCTCGCGGTAGGTCCCTGGCAAGAATAAAACATGCAGTAAAGTCACTTCTCCAGACTCCTCAAAACAATTTAAGGATCTTTTGTGTATGTTTCATTTGGAATTCTTATTTTTAATTTCTCACATCATCTTTCAATGACGCTCATTAAATGGTAAACCTCTGCTCTTTCTTGATTCAGGATGGTAATCTTGCTTATGGTGATGGATATTCAGTTGAGGATTTACAGTTAGTTCTCTCTCAATGGATGCATAGTACTCCTGGGTAATTTAATTTTTTTTTTACAATTTCCTGCATGTAAGAATTTTTTTAAGTACTGAGTCAAACCTGAAAATGTTTTAAAACAGATCAGATCTTGTTGAAAGATTTACCTGTTTGCTGGTACAAGCTTTGACCATGCAAGTTGGACATGAATGTGAGGGAAGTACAAATTCTTCTTGGTTGTATAATGGGGCTCCTCTCTTTGATACAAGGTAAAAATAATTATCAAGCAGAAGTTTGTGGAACTTATTAAGATGTTTATTTGTTAAATATCTGTATTTGTTCAGAAAAAGCGTACATCATGATAATCTCAAAGAGGAATTTCCTAGAACCAACCAGAAACCTTGTAATTTTGAAAAGCAAAATTTACCTGAGGTACGTTTTTGCTTCACTGTCTCTTCCTCCATAGTTATTTTTTTATCTATAACTGAATTCTTTGTCAGGGCTGCATTCTACATCGATTAGCTCAAGCACAAGCTTTAGACCAGTATGGCGTTAATCTTGTCTTTAATATGCTAATGAGTGATGAAGACCTTGTAAGGGCTACAGAGAATGCAAGTGCCACCTATGACACACAGTATGTCCATAGCATTATCAAGAGAGGATGTAGTTATGAGCTGAACCCGATTGAATCCTACCTTATCTCTGCAACTGTAAGAGACTGCTCTGTACTCATTTGCCTTCAAGAATTGTAAGTACACATAATCCTTTCATAATAACGAAGCTCATTTGAGCAAGCCCATTATTTAATAATCTTATTATT
>NW_026272486.1:0-1406 GCF_000697945.3 Frankliniella occidentalis | reverse complement strand
GGGGGGGGGTGTAGCACCCACACACGAATGAACCGACTGCTGCCACCGCCGTAAAAAATGATGGAGATTCCATTTTATTTCCTCTTTTTGCGAAGAGCGAGGCGCGCACATATGTCGCCGAGAAAGACGGCTGCTCTGGTGGTATGGGGAAGTGGGACATAGGACATCAGGGAAAGGGGAGAGAGGGTGGCAAAAGGAAGGATACAAGGGAGGAAATTATTTTCTACATTCATAAGGACATCATCACATTGCTTTACTAGCTTTAGCAGCTAGTGGGTGGTCGAGCCACCAACCTCTCTTTCTGCCCTTGTGCCAGCACATTTCGACGGAAGGGTCTGTCCCACCGGCTGCCTCGGTCGTCCGTTCTGACTCTGCGTTCAAGTTGTCAATTGTCAAGTTGTTGGACAGGAGGGTGCGGCTGGGGTGGGCAACAGTCAGCGAGAAAGTAGTTGTCTGGGCTGGACTAATTTTGCCAACAGGCCTAAAAGCAGAAAGCAGTGCGGGGGCAGGGTGGGCCAAACCGACGATGACTCAGAAATCAAATCATGGAAAATTATCCCCCACCCCAAAAATAAAAGGGAACAGAAGAGTCTCAAAGTATCTTTACTTTTCTTAAAACAATTTATTAAAATGTTCCAAAAGGCAATGTATTCGGATTATGATTTATAATTCCACACTGAAAGTCTTCATTTATTTAGATCTTTAAGCCGAGTGCTTTCAACGAAGATACTACACGTCTGTTGTGGTGAGTGGTGGAGAGTGTGAGGGTAGTACTTAGGGCAGCAGGTAGGGCCGGGCCTGCCTTCCATTTCCTTACTTTGAACCTGCTGAATTAATTAGAACCCCCTGCTTAACTTGCGACGGGCCGGCCTTAAGCTTGTGGTGGTGGTCGGCCCCTGGTCCACCGCCAGGCCGGAGGAGCGCCTCATCGAGCAGCTGGCCGGCACCTGCGCTCCGGCAACGAGCAATGGAGATTACCGATCCACTGTGAGGAGTTGCAGATTGCAGATTCAACGGTGTCGTATACTTTCAACAGATCGATAGTGTTTTACGAGACATGTTGTGAATCTGCGAAGATATGGTTTCACGGTGAGCGGGTTTGGTTCTCGAGAAGCATTTGATTGGGCATCCATATGTTGCAGAATTTACAAGTTGAAACGGCGTGTGTATGAGTACTGCTGCAACTTTGTGTGTCGGCAATGTGTGTCAGGGTCGCACGGCATGCTCTCGCTCGCTCGACAGAGGCGCATGCTCTGGTTTGTTGCAGCGCGGCAGAGAGAGAGAGGGCGGGCCAGGAGCTCCCTCTGCCACACACCGCGCGCGCACCAGGACCACATTTATTGATTTCGTGTGCTTCACGTCGCTCCCTCTGGTCGTCCGCCCCGCGCGCACCCTTGGGGCATTTA
>NW_026272485.1:0-1025 GCF_000697945.3 Frankliniella occidentalis | reverse complement strand
CCCCTGTCGTGGCACCCCCCGCCCCCCAACGAAGCCGCACAGAGGCACTCCTACAGGCCAGGTGTAGCGTGGTTACCATGGCGACCACAATGTACAATCGGGTACACACGCGCACGCGCGCACGCACGCACATGCAGATTTACAGATGACAGCTTCTACCATAACGCTTATGACAACACGGTTTTGAGTTCGAGGAATTGGGTGGTGAGCGGGCGCGTCTGCCCTCTGCAGCTCTTCCACGTGCATCCTTGCGAGGATCAAAGACTGCACACTGAAGAGGGTGGTTGATCTCGAGCTGCCTCGCGAGACGCGAGCTATGCCTCAAAGGTAGGGGTAAGGTGACCTGACCTGAACTCTCGCAAAATCCTGCGGGCAGCGGAGCCGTAGCACACTGACCTCACACGGCCCGACCGGCACGGCCGACGTTCGGACCCCGCCGTCCCGACCCGGCGATAGGGGTGGGAGGGAGAGCGACAGGGAGTGTCAAGGAACCCCTACCCTCCCCCAACGTCTTCTCCTCTACCCCTCCACTCACCCCTCTCCCCAACCCGCAAAGATCTGCGACCGCCTACGACCTACGGCCCCGTGACTAGAAAATGGCCTATCGATTACGCTCCCGCAACAGAGCCCCGCTGCGGTGGACGGCACTTGACCACAAGTAAAGCTGTTGAATCGCTAAATAGTAGAGTCGTCAGAGCAGCACGTGTGACACCAAAGCCCAAGCTTGACTGTTTTTAGTACAGCAAAGAACCTTTTTATTTTAGATGAAGCGTTCGCTGGGTGGTGGTGGCGGCGGCGGCGGCGGCCCGTGGCAGGTCAGACGCCTGATCATCATGTCTGACCTTCCCCCCTTCCTTGGGCCCCCCTTCGGCGGTCCCATGTGATCGACGGCCTGCGAGATAACAGCTTATATTTCAAGACATGACACCAAGTGATACCGGGGTCACCATCCGTAGGGGCTCGTGTTGTAGTACTCAAAGTTCACAAGACGATCAACCATACTCTTTCCCTTTTTTACTTTAAAA
>NW_026272484.1:0-3249 GCF_000697945.3 Frankliniella occidentalis | reverse complement strand
GCTAAAGTAAGTCCATTTTCCTCAGCTTCATTAGCTTATTACGGCAGCTCAGCGCCTGCGATACTCGGGATAGGCCGCCCCGCAGTACACGCGTGCACTGAAGGACAGATATTGCCTACCCATCAGGCGCCATGGGTGATCGTGATCGCATAGGCAGAACTTGGCAGTTTCGCAACGGCGCATGACGGACGTATGTTCTGAATGATCCCCAACTACAAAAGGCCTAAACCGGTTTATCTTAAACCGAATGAAAAATGGATTCGTTCTGTACTGAAAATCTTAATTACGAGGACAAGTCGTCGTTGGACGCATCACGGATGGCAATGGTGAAGTTGAGCCTCTCCGCCAGCAGCTGCAGCAGGCGTATTTCGATGCCATCCCAGTGTATGTCCCCGTCACTGTTTAGCACCCTGCCCACACAGCCACGTGAAAGCGTCAGACAGGTTCAATAACACACCCGTTGATCTTACTCGAAAAGCATTTGGTCAGCTTACGTCCGGTACAAATACGGAGGCATTTCAGCGGCGGACACGCCGAACTGATGGCCGGCGAAGCCCTCGAGCATCTTGATCGGGAAGAGGTTGGTGTCCGGGCGGGTGAGCCGGTCGCAGCGCCAGGACGTCAACACCTGCGCCTTGGAGTAGCCAAGCGAGTCCATGAAGAGGCGGTGCGTGAGCAGGTTCATGTCCGGGTAGCCAGTCGCGGGCGAGCCGTGCCGCCAGGAGCGGTCGTGCACCACGAGCAGGTTGCGGATGTTGCGCGCTATGGAGCTGCCCAGGTAGTCACGGATGCGCCAGAGCGGCGAGCGAGTCACCACCACGACGCGGGGCTCGCTGAGGTTGCCCAGCAGCGAGCCCACGGCCATCACGTCGTCCACGATGGCCAGGATGTGGCGGCACTTCTGGCGCGGCGGGAGGACGTGGCGCCAGGAGCCGCGCCGGCGGCGCGCGTCTGCAGCACAGGAAGGTCAGAGACAGAGATCAGGGTGGTGCGGAAGCGAGAGGTCTGACACGGGGGACGCGGCCTGCTCACACGGCGGGCTGACGGGCTGGTACAGCCAGGGCGGCGCGGTGTTGACGGGCGTCCTGGCGAGCACGTACGGCCGCGTCAGCGCGGCGATGATCTCGCGGAGCGTGTCCTCGCCGGCGGGGATGGAGGCGTCCCAGATGAGGGCGGGGTCGCAGCCCTCGAGCTCGTGCTCCGCCAGCCTGGCGACCAGCGCGGGCACGGGGCCGGGCGACCCCGGCCGGGGGAAGCAGCGCTGCTTCTCCACCGTGGCGGCCCAGATGGTTTCTGCGCGGGCACAGGGCGGGATGAGCTTGCGTCCGGCAGGACGACTACCTCGCCCGTGGTCGTCATCGGCCTCGCCCACAGGGTGGCTCATGGGCACCGTTCTTTCTTCTTGCTTGGCGTGCGGCGCTCGACTATTGTCGCTAAGTTAAGTTCATGAATGGTGTCATTGACGTCAAATTGTTACATTGTTTGAATTCTTACTCGTCGCTCACCGAGGTGCCTTTACGGCCCCGTGCGAGTATGCACCCCGTCCGCACGCCTGCTACCTGTACTGTACCGTATAAACCAGAAGAAAGAACGGCGCCTCTGGCCCACCCCTGGCCCCCTGAGGGCGACTCAGAGCAGTGTCAGTGCCCTCACCTGGGGCGACGGTGGCGCGGATCAGTTTGCCCATCAGGTGCGCGACCAGGGGTTGGAGAGGTCTCTCGGGCCGGACGGGGGTGGGTTCCGTGACGTTGAGCCCGCCCCAGGACCACGGCGGCCAGGTGCGAGCCGCGGTGGTGGGCTCTCCCCAGTACCAGGTCGTGGCGGTCGTGGTCGGATCGACGGCCGTGGTGGACTCGAAGTCGCTAGCCGCGGTCAGGTCGGAGACCGTGGTCATGTCGGCAGCCGTGGTCATGTCGGCGGCCGTGGTCATGTCGGCAGCCGTGGTTGACTCGGCGGAGGACATGCCGCACCACAGCAGCGCGACCGAGAGCGCAACTCGCAGCCCCGCGGGCCCCAGCGAGAAGGACGGCATTCTCCCGGTAACTTTAGAACACCAAGCGGGTGTCCTACATGGCCCACCCTCTGCGGCAGGACTGCTCCGTACGGCGAGGAGCGCGTCAGCTCTGAGGACGATACTGCCTGCGGCTTGTGTATGTGAAAGGGAGGAAAGGGGGGCGGGGAGAGGGCAGGTCACCCCAGTGATGAGAAATTCATAATTCACCAGCGTGTTCCTTTATTTGGGAGAGGAGGGGGACCACGAATTGGGCGGTACTGGCGAAAAGGTCAGAGACTGATCAGAAATGAATTACATTTGTGAACTTCGTTCGCAGGTTCACAGCGATGTGACTAACCTGGCCTAACTCCCCGGTGACCACGGTATTATGTCACACTCGTACTGCCAATTTTTTGACCCCGTCCCCTATAACGTTGTCGCGTTTCCATTTACCTATCACTGCATATATGATTAGTCGGTGTTCTGTCTTACTTGCTATTTTTTGACCGGTCTGTGTTAAAAATTTTGTAATTACCCCCCCCCCCCCCATGAAGGGTGCGTGACGTAATTTGTGAACGGCCCATTACCATTCAAACCATTTTTGGTTTGAGGTTTTATGAAGGCAGAAAGGGACAGTGTGTAATGATACAAAATGTGAGTGCACTTTAAAATTTACTTTTATTTTCTGGAGATTTTTCTAATACTTATTTGTGCACAACATGAATTAAAACTTTCAAAACAATAATGAAGAAAAGGCTTTGGCCTTCCTATGGATGGATTCACTGGTACAGATCTGGTACAGCATATATATGTACAAACTTTTTAACACAGAAGCAACAGGGTTTAGGGTACAGGGTCAGGGTATAGTTGACACCTCACTTTCCCTTTGTGAAACTCTTTGGTTTGACAAGTAAAATCACTTGCAACACAGGGTTGTATTGAAGGGGCAAGTGAAGCAACAATTGATTGAACAATGATATTAAGAAATAGCTTTTACAACCAAACAACATTTTTTTGAAGGCTGGTACACAAAAGAAACTCTGAGCACAGCTCTAGACAGCTTTTTACATCTAGATCCCTCTATACACAACAGTGATTAAATTTAATGTTTAAAACATTGAAACTGAGAAATTTAAGAATCTCTCGACGCAGAATACTGTTTCATTAAACACTAATGCTTTCAGCAGGCAGTGCAACAACCGATAAAAGGCTACATTCATTAATCACAGGTAGGTTTTTCATTCAAACAAATATGA
>NW_026272483.1:0-1349 GCF_000697945.3 Frankliniella occidentalis | reverse complement strand
CCCCCCACCACCACCATCTCCGTAAAGTTAAGTGCCGCTCAGCTCGTCGCACAACATCTAATCACGACACAATCACTCCGAAGAGCCGCGCGACCGCAGAGCCCGCCGGCCGGACTGGACGCGCGAATGAATGCGAATGATAAAGTGCAAACTGCGCGCCTCTTCAGTCGGACGCCGCCGCAGCAACCCTCCCCCGCCCCCCGCGCGTGTCGTCCATCATCGAGCACGGGCGGACACGCGGTGCAATCGCAATTGTGAATACGGACGAGAGCAGTCCGTGTCGCAATCACAAGATGACTTATTGCGATTGCGACGCGCCCAACAAAGGGAATGTAAAACCAAGACACACACACACACACTCACACACTCACCACACAATGGTCGTCCCGCAAATGGCGCGTCCACTTTATGGACCACCACGTCGGGACCAGCAGCAGCCAGCGACTTGACTGTCCTTATGACGTCGGCCCTTTTTACTGCCCTTGGACCGTCCCTCCTGGGCCGCTCTGCGACGCCTCGCCGACACGCGGCACCCATGGACCCCGACGGCTAACGCGCAGCTCACGGGACGCGCAGTTCATTATGGCGTGTGTGTGTGTGCTCTTGTGTGTGTGTGTGTGCTCTTGTGTGTGTGTGACTGTGTCCGATAGGCGGCGTGGCGAGCCGGGCCTTGGCTTTGCAATGAATAGATTGATCGCTTCCTGCATGGACGAGGTGGAGCAGCAGCAGCAGGAGGAGGAGGAGGCGGAGGTGGCAGGCGTGCTTGGGCCGTTGGGCTCCCGCTGGGCCCCGACGGACGACGTCTCTGAGGAGGTCCCTCCGCGAGGACGGCCGAGGACACACACATACACAACACACCCCCACCCTCCTTCCCTCCCCTCCGTCACACACACTCGCACACACACACCCATGGCACGTGGTCGGAAAGGATTATCACATCCGCATGACGTCACGAGTGAGCAAGGCAGCAGCAGCGGCAGACTTCCTCCCCGTCGACGCCGTCCTCGTCCTCCTCGCTCCTCTGCTCCTCCACGTCGTCGCCGTCCCTCCTCCTCCTCCTGTTGTCGTCGCGGGCAGCAGCGGCCAATCAGGAACACAAACGGAAGCCGACCGCAGCAGGAGGAGGAGGAGGACGAGCTTTGTGTAGACCAGCTCCAGCCAGTCCCGCCGACTTCATTTGGATCTGCTAACGCTTCGGAAGTAGTTGAAGCAGATGGCGGGCGGCGGCGTCCTTCCTCTGCCCGCCGCCGCCGCTGCTGCTGCTGCCGCTGCCGCTACCTCGTCGAGTGTTTTTGCCGGGACGCCGGCCAGCAGGGTGCGGTCAGAGACCAAAGCGCGGCGCTGCCCCC
>NW_026272482.1:0-1309 GCF_000697945.3 Frankliniella occidentalis | reverse complement strand
AGAAATTTAGATAAAAGCATGTGTGGTTTTAAAGAATGTGAGGCGCGCTCAAGATCAATGCATCAACCCTGTACTTTTCTCTGGATTGAACCTCTCGTGACGCGCAGCCGCTGTTGGAGGCCGACGAGACGAGCCTGGACAAGGAGAAGGAGGCTGTCCGGCTGATGCTCGCCACGGACCGCTACCCTGTCGGCCAGCAGCACCCCGACGGCTACCAGCCGTACCACGATCAGACATTGCAGTCCTCGCGTCGGCACCGGTTAGTTACATAACGTAAACACATCTGTAGCATTTATACAGTTTCTCTTTTCTTATGAACAATAATTATTAGAACTCGCCGAACGATAGAGCATCTAAATTTTGACCATCGACGACCCTGCTGACCCGTTCCGTTCTCCAGGTCCACGTCGCCGTGGTACCGGCGCCTGCTCGACCCAGACTGCCTCTCGCTCGAGACGTGCCTGGGTGCGGGCCCACTGTCTGGCTGGGAGATGGTGCTCACCTCTTTGACGGTGTTCGCCGGCGCCACCGCCACCGTGGCTGCAACCTTCTTCAGTATCCGAGACACGCTACGCTACGCCACCTTTACGCCGCCCTGCCTCACAAACGTGACGCAGGCCTCCAAGATACTGTCCATTATAACAGACGGCATGATCGCCATCTAACTCCTCATAAGCCATTCCCCTTCAACACGGTGTTCAATACGATATTTCTCAAGTCAACCACGACCAGCCCGCAGCGCTGCCTGTGAACTTTCTTCCAATTTTAAAACAATTGTTTTCCTGCAGTTATATACTCATATGAATTGGCAAAACGGCGGTACAGGTCCGAGCCCCCGTCCCCTCTCCTCTCTCTCTCTCTCCTCTGTCCTTCCCTCAAGTGTTTCTCTCAACCACAGGCTATGTGGATTGTATTGTGATCTCTAGATTTTTTTAAAGGATGAATAAAAAAACACTAGTCTTATTTGGAGCCTATGACGGAGGTTACTTATATTTTAGTTTATTAAATGTCAAAAATTGTTGTTTAGGTGCGACTGAGAAAACACAGAGATTGTCCAGGTCGCGCAGTTAAATTGAGCAAAAGTTCTATTCATTTTTCATCTCAGAAAGATATCGTTTTAAAATAATTGTAACATCATACATTCTCACTTGCCTGTGCGTTATCGATAGCAGAGATTGTTATTTATGCTGCCTCATTCGTGTCTTGTGGTCAGTGCTTTTCTTACTTCCGTATCGGATCGGAGTGGAGTGCCGTCGCGGCAAAGGCAGGCGGGAGAAAATAGGCGCCGTGGCCTTTTTTTTTTTTTTTT
>NW_026272481.1:0-1402 GCF_000697945.3 Frankliniella occidentalis | reverse complement strand
AACTTTAGCTCCACTTTTGCTCGCTTTAGGATACTTAAGCTTCCCTTTAGCTGGCTTTAGGTTACTTCAGCTCCCTTTTAGGTCGCTTAAATAAACTTTAGCTCAACTTTAGCTCGCTTTAGGTTACTTAAGCTTTCCCTTAGCTGGCTTTACGTTACTAAAGCTCTCCTCTTTTTTGTCGCTTAAGTAAACTTTAGCTCCACAGGTTACTTCAGCTCCCCTTTAGGTCGCTTGAATCAACTTTAGCTCCACTTTTGCTGGCTTAAGGATACTTAAGCTTCCCTTTAGCTGGCTTTGGGTTACTTTAGCTCCCCTTTAAGTCGCTTAAATAAACTTTAGCTCCACTTTTGTTCGCTTAAGGATACTGAAGCTTCCCTTTAGATGGCTTTAGGTTACTTCAGCTCCACTTTACGTCGCTTAAGTAAATTTTAGCTCAACTTTAGCTCGCTTCAGGAAACTTAAGCTTCCCCTTAGTCAACTTTAGGTTACTTTAGCTCTCCTTAAGCTCGGTTCCGGATACTTTAGCTCCCTTTAGGAAACTTTAGCTCCCTCTTAGCTAACTGAAGGTTACTTTAGCTCCCCTTTAGCTCGCTTAAGGATACTTTAGCTCAACTTTAGCTCGCTTTAGGTTTCTATAGCTCCACTTGTTGCTCACTTAAGGTTACTTTAGCTCCCTTTAGCTCGCTATTAGCTGGTTTTAGGTTACTTTAGCTCCCTTAAGCTCCTCTTTAGTTTCTATTTTTCCACTTTAAACTTCGCTTTCGCTTACTTTAGGTTACTTTAGCTCCCCTCAGCTGACTTTAGGTTACTTTAGCTTCTCTTTTGCTCACTTAAGGTTACTTTTGCTCCCTTTTCTCTCGCTTTTAGCTCGTTTTAGGTTTCTATAGCTCGCTTTATCTTGGGGGGGGGGGCACATTCATGGTACCACTGTTTTACCCCCTTGAAGGGCCGTGTCGGGGGCGTACAACAGTGGCGCGATGAAAAAAAGGCACCAGGGGTGGGTGTTCATTTATGGCACTATAAATGCACCCACTAGCTGATGCTTCGCTATGGGGGTACCGGGCGTTACTGAGAATGCGCAACAGTGTTGCGGGTTTGCCTACCCAGTTAGCCCGTAAGGCGCCATGGCCCCTGCAGCCCTGGCGGGTATGCAATCCCGCAACAATGTTGCGCATTCTCAGTTACACCCGGTACATTAATGGTGCCATATCCCCCTTCCTCTGGGGGGTACATTTATGGTGGGGGTACATTCATGGTCCTACACCGGCCAGCGCCAGCCGACTCCAGTCAGACCAGCGTAGTGCAACCGTCCCCTTAAGGATTTGCACTGCATTACTTTCGAATTATTACTGTCTGTTTAGCTTTTTTTGTATCGGTTTGTCTCTTCAACCATTGCAAAAAA
>NW_026272480.1:0-1666 GCF_000697945.3 Frankliniella occidentalis | reverse complement strand
CAATGAGTAGGGAATGAATGGACTCGTAGTAGCCGGCGAGCGGGGCGGGAGGGGCGGGAGGCGACGTGGGCCTAGCTGCTCGACCCGCACAGCCGGGCGCGGCGGTGCGGGGCCCGCGAGGGGCGCCATCGGGGACCATCGGGGCACCCTTCACCTCGCGTCGGCGGGCGGGCCCGCGACAGCTCTGCCAGCCACCCCTAGGGCGGTGGCCGGTAACAGCCCAGGAAGGGTGGGCGCTAGTGCCAGTAAGGTGGACCAAGACGATGCCACCCCCTGAAAGCCGGCGGGCCGGGTGATCACACCGCCCCTCGAGCTGTGGGCGATCACGCCCTCGATGTGGACGACTGTACCACTATCGCGAGGTATACCAACTGAGATTATGGGCGATAGCATCCCCGATGACGACGGCTCCCTCGGAAGGGCGATGACACTTTGGACGTGGGCTCGCGCTTGGGGGGAGGAGAGGGGGTGGGGGCATCAGCAATGCAAATCGCTTTGCCTCCCGCGCTTCCTCTAGAAGCACAGCGCAGAGGATGTGGGGTCACCACGGTCCCGGGCGGTCCCGGGCGGTCCTGAGGCGCCGCCAGCAGCACCACGCCACCGCCACGCGCCCGACAAACTAACCGTGGCGATCTCTGGCAAGGGCGTAACTGGCGTGGGAAGGAAGAACGACCGGACGGGCTATCGGACACGACCACCACCACCAGGGCCAGCAGGCCCGGCCGCCAACAGACTTGGTTCAGGCAGAAAACTGAGAGAGCAAAAATGATGATTGGCAAATCGTTGACCCGACCGACCCGACGACAAATGCATAAGCGGAAGAACGATACCAGGTAGCAGAACACATGGTGGTGCTTAGGGCTCGGCGCAAGCACGTGTGCTGAATGGTGGACAGGTATATGAAGTGAAGGGAGCGGGCGGACTGGTGGGGTCTCGGGTGGAGTGAGGTGGGGTGGGGTAAGCTGAGGGCACGTCCAGCACACAGAGCAGACACTGATTGCTAAAAGCGCTTCCATGAAACGCCGCAACGAGGCGACCCCTTTGCCATGTCATTTCGTTGGCTGCGGGGATCGGCGGGGATGGGTGATGGGCACGGCGCGGGGTCAGCCACCCGCAGGCTGCCGCAGGACATGTGCTCCTTGCGGTCCACCGCGGCTGTCAGGACAGGCGTTCCCGGATTCGAGTACCGTTAGCGTTGCAATTCTTCGTGCAGCTGTGGCGTGGCGTGGCGTGGCGGAGCTGGTCCCGCCCTACGCGCTTGTCCTAACGCGGACGCGGACCACGGCAGGCCGAGCGGCCACCACCCGGACCTGGTTACTCGCAAACCTTGACATTTGGCCAAGAGTCGAGTGGAGCTTGAGCCGAGCCGGGGCAGGCAGGGCGGGGTGGGGTCGCCGTGACACCGACGCCCTCCTCCCCCTCCGCGCCCCACGCCGACAGGTCCGCACCTACCCGGCTCGAATCACCGTGACGCACGAGACCGGGGGCGGCGGCGCCGCGACGCCGAGCGTCGCCCGGGCGACGACGCGCGCGCCCGAGCCCGAGCCGCCCGAGCCGAAGGCGCCTCCTGCCGACATGTCTATAAGAATGCGCGGCAACTTGTTGACGCGGCGCCGCCCCTTTAAAAATGAATCGAGTGCGTTGCGAGTGCGCTGCGAGGGCGAGG
>NW_026272479.1:0-1067 GCF_000697945.3 Frankliniella occidentalis | reverse complement strand
CGCCCCGCCGCGCCACGGCATCTTGCCGGCAGCGCCGCGCCGCCGCGCCCCGCCACGCCACGCTCTAGCGAGTCTAGCCGGCGTGCCGAATACACCGCGCTGTGCGAATGGACAATTAGCCCCTCCCGCCCGAGCCCCTCTCCTCGTCCATTTCTCCTCCCTCCTTCACCTCCACCACCTCCCCCGTGCCGTTCGCCTGACCGACGACTCGCGGCGCGGCGCGGTCGTTCGACAACATGAAAGCCCGCTGCTGCTTGGCTCGCCTAAGCGGTGGTGGTGGTGGTGGTGGTGAGCAGCGGGTAACGGACAGGGGTCTGGATGGACGGGGAGCGGAGTGGGGGGAGAGCTTCTATATCGACCAAAATGAGACGCGGCCGGGGCGGGCCGGCGGGCGGTACGTCTGGGCGATGAGGGGTTGTTGTATGACGGGGCGCGGCGAACACGGGAAGGCCATCTATGCGCACCTGCCGCCCGCACCGCACCCCTCGCGGCCACGGCGACGCACGTCCCCGACTATCGTCCGTGACGTCCTGCTGGCGCTGGACGCCGGCGGCGGTGGTGTGGATGCGGGTGCGGCGCGGCGGCCCCCCTCGCTCGCGTCACCGTCACGCCCTCCCCGCGCGTCTCCAGCTGGCTGGCTCGCTCGGGTCACCACACTCCGGTGGAGGAAGAAAATTGAGAGAGACGGGTTGAGGGAGGAAAGCTCTCCGCCTCGTCCTGCATGACGTCGCCGTCGAGGAGGCTGCTGCGGCCGTCCCGCCGCGGGCGATGTGGGACGGAACGGACGGCCGTGATTGGCTAGTAGCAGCAGCAGCAGCACTCGCGGCAACGCCATACATACCAGGCTTTATATCACCCCCAGCCCCTGGCTCCGCCGCCCGCTCCGCCCCTCGCAGCGGAGGAGATGTAGGGAGCGGGGGCATGCAGATTGTAAAGCCGCGCGCCAGGCCGAGTCAAGTCGCTGGCATGCAACAATGCCATCCTGCTGTGAGAGCCGCTGCGCCCCGCCACGCCACGCCACTTCAGGTTCAGGACGGAGGAGAGGAGAGGGACCTCGCCGCCGCCGC
>NW_026272478.1:0-1263 GCF_000697945.3 Frankliniella occidentalis | reverse complement strand
TTTCTTTCTTTCTTTCTTTCTTTCTTTCTTTCTTTCTTTCTTTCTTTCTTTCTTTCTTTCTTTCTTTCTTTCTTTCTTTCTTTCTTCTTTCCTTTAAGAACGATGCATCTTTAAATCTTTTTGCTGTAATTTTTGTGGTGCAGCATATGATGTGGGTTTGCAACTGGAAACCGGGATCAGCATGTATGCTCGGCATCGTGCCCCGGTGGAAGGGCCTGGTAGATAGAACGACTCCGGTCGGATCTAAACCTTTGTGCCAAAAGTGGCCTTGCGGGTCGTCAAGTCAATATGATGTGAGCGCGGTGATCACATCAACAAGTCAGTGCCGGACTACGGAACTCGCCGCCCCGCGTGTGTCGCACTGTCACAGACACAGACACACTGACACAAACACATACTCAAACACACACACACAAACATGCACATGGCTCCCGCAGTGGCGGTCCGCTCCGGGCCCCCGTGAAATTCGAAATGCGCGCCGCTCGGCAGCTCGTGTGACTCGTGCCCGCAGGATGGGTCTGCTTACGGAGGCTAACGCCCGCTAACGCGCGCTCACTCCTGGCTAACGCTCATAGTGACGCCTAGCTCACGCCTGGCTAACACCTGACTATTTCCTGGACAACTCCTTGCTAACGCCCAGCTTCTAGCTCACCTTGCCCTTGCACTTGACTAACGCCCGGCCCGCCTGGTTAACGCCCAGCTAACTTCTGGCTAACACCTGACTATTTCCTGGACAACTCCTTGCTAACGCCTAGCTTCTAGCTCACCTTGCCCTTGCACTTGACTAACGCCCGGACCGCCTGGCTAACGCCTAGCTAACTTCTGGCTAACACCTGACTATTTCCTGGCTGGCTACAGCTAGCACACCCCAACATTTGACAAACGCCTAGCTAACGCCCGGCTAGCGCCTGGCCCGGCAAACGCCTGGCTAACGCCTGGACGGAACGGACAGTCCATTGTATGCAGATGGGCCTTGTCCGTTTGGCTTCTCACGCCTCAAACACGACAGGGCGGATCAGGGAGGGAAGGACAGGAGTAGGAAGAGGAGGAGGAGGGAGGGAGGGGGGAGAGGGGGAAGAGAGTGAGGAGAGGGAGAGTAAGAGTACGTCTGTGGCGGCCGGCTGGGGGATTTGAATCAGTGTGAGAGAGACAATCATACGCAGGACGTTTGGTTATTATATTAGGGGTTTCACCGTTATTGTACTGCGCCCGCCCACCTGAGAGAGAGAGAGAGAGAGAGAGAGAGGGAGAGAGAGAGAGAGA
>NW_026272477.1:0-3214 GCF_000697945.3 Frankliniella occidentalis | reverse complement strand
GGAAGCGATGCAATCAGAGCCGGCGGCACCAGGGCGCAGGTGGCTGTTTGACGGACGCCCTTCTGCCCGACCTCACTTTCCGGTCATATAACTTTTGCCCCCGCGCCATGCGATTGAGCCGGTGTAGTATAGCAGAGGAGGAGATCCTCGTGCGCTAAAATTTCACGGCGAGGAGGGTTCCGCGCTCTTCTTTTTCCACGGGTAATTGAGGTAGGCCCAGGGCAATGGTTTGTAAAGGCATGGGCCGTGCCGAGCCTCGGAGATGCGGGGGGCGATGGAGCTTGCTGGCTGGGCCGGCCGGGCCGGTCGCCGCTGATTGCGTCCGTGGGGGACGAGCAGAGGCCAAGCACTATGGGGTCGGGTCGGAGGAGTGCGCACACGTGGAACGACCCGGGCAACACAAGATGCGAGGCGACGATAAACACAATCTTTCCGATTTTTTCATTTATTTATTTTTTTATTTTTTGCAGAGCGCCGAGGGACGTGCGGAACACGGATCGTTTTACCCAGAAGTGTACTACTCGCCTCTCCGCCAAGGGCGTCGGGGATCAAGGTAGTTAAACTCACCTCGATTTAGGGTCTCAATCATCTTCGGGTCGGTCGGGCGCGCGGAGTCGTCGCCCTCGTAACCTTCCGCGCGCGCCTGTGACCCCCCGGCTCCTCTCAAGAGCCCGACACCGGCGCCACCCTCCCCTCGAGCGCCGAGACGCTAAAACTTGCCACATTCCTGGTCGGTCGTGGCCAGCTGCCCAGGCCCTGGACGGCGCGGAGTTGGGGGGCTTGTCGTCTGGGGGACGAGGTGGGGTGACGGAGTGTGACGAGTTGCCGAGCAGCCGCGGCACCACGGGGAGCTGGAAAAGGGGGGGGGGTCGCCGCAGATTAAACGCCCAACTCATAATCACATCTGGTTTTGTTTGCAGTGCAAAGGAAGGGATCCCGCAGGAAACGTACAGAAGGGGTGCGATGCAAACTGCCAGGAACATGTATACGCCGTACAACATCGCGCGGTGGTGGATTTAATGAAAAGGCGGATAATATGACTGTTAATTAACCTCATCCCCTTTCAGTAATGTATGCGGGCGCGTATACACATTCCGGCGGCCATTATCGTATCGTTATTGTAAATAAGCATGGTGCTTTCCCCCGCAAATTTTACGACTGTTGCACTGGAAAAATAAACGCGACGTACTTCGTTTGTCACGTCGTCTGACATTCAAAAAACGTGTCGTGTTCCACAATCTTGCCTGAATGTGTTTTCTGATCTGAGTACGCGAAGAACAGTAACACATTTGTGTAGTGTTTTCCAGTGTCTTCCAGTGCTAGATCCCCAGGGGGAGGGAGGGGGGAGGGGCTGAAAAGACGAAAAGGTACCTGGAACAGGAATTCTCAAGTGAGTACCCCGGCGCCCTGCGGCCACACCCACTCTGACCCCCCTGCTCCGGACGTGCGTGATGGGGACGGCAACCCCTTGTTCTCTAAATGCTCCTCTACTCCCTTCAAGTTTTCTCCCCCTTTCTCTTTGCAGCAGCGCTTATCCCTTGTGCCGCTGCTGCTTGTTCGAACCCAATCCGTCTGAATATGTAAGTGATAATGAGGGGGTTTGCGTGGTCAGGCTGCTGCGGCTATCCATCGATCAGCCGGTCCAGCGCCACCTGGCTCCCCGTGAGCAATGACTCTGGTCACTGCGGCGTCATCCTGCGGACAGCTGCCCATTTGCTAATGTGGCCGGTGCGTTGGTTACAAGGACGGCAGCTGCGCAGCTGCCGCCGGGCCCTCAAGTAAGAAGGCGGAGGCCCCTTCTCTCCTGTTAAAAATTCTTGCATAGGTTACGGGGAAAATTACAACTTAATTTTGTGATTTTTTTAGCACTATGGTATTTGACGTGTAATTTATTGACGAACAAGAATGTGCCGTCGTAAACTTACAGCATATATCGCGTACATCATAAATACGAATTATGTTGTAAATTTACGAATTCATTTTCCACAGTGCTCGCTCGGCTCGCTTTGACGCCTCTCGGTTTGTTGTGCCGGAGGTAATGAAGCGCGAACTTAAATTGGATCGAGACTTAAGACAGCCTTATCATAGGCCTGCCTGGCCGTACCCCGCGGCTAGGGCGCCGCTGCCTCGGAAGGAATGGCGGGAAGCTGTTTTCAGCTCAGTAAAGCCGATTTCACGTTTAACGGCTATGATGTCGGCAGAAACTGTAGTCTCCTCGCCGTTAGTCGTCTGACATCGACCGTCGTGGCCAGATTGTCGATACCGGCGACCGAATTCGGGGTTTGCTTTAGCAAAGAAGACGTATGGCTAAAATACGGACGATAACGCTCATTGAGCTTTTGGGTGCACTTCTAGAGCAGGTTGGGTTAGCCAGTTACGATGCTTAGCTTAATTAAACGGTGACATTGCTGTTCTATCCACAAGGTTCCGCGTAGTCGTGCGCCATTTAGTCAGACTCTCATAGCTACAAACCCTCCCTCCCCTACCCCCTCTGGCTCAGACAGACTCCATCAAAGCTCCCCCACTCATCAATCAAACGCAACAACCCCTCAGCCCTCCACCCGCCACGCCACGCCCTGCTTTTGACTCGACGCACAAGGTGTCTCCTGTTCGCCGAGGACGCGAGGTCAATCTTGTGTTCGCTGCGAGAGCCTAGAGGGGGGTAGGAGCATCGAGAAAGTGGAAATACTCGGTTAAATGAAGTTCCCGCTCGTAGGGTTCTGCCTCGGGCCTGGCTCGGTCCGGCGCATCGCATTGTACGGCTGTTGTCGAACACAGCGCGCTGCGGGGCTGCTGCGGCCGCCGGGCTCTGCCGGGCTCTGCTCGCAATGCCTGCCGTTCGCGGCGATACTGCCTCGGCAATCTAAGTTTCTTAATTAAATAGCAGCCGGGCCTGACCCATGGTTAAACAAAGGCATAACTCACTCTGTGCGCCGTGGTGAACCTGTTGCCCGGCCTGGGCTTTTTGTTTCCGAGGGATCAATACAACGGCTTGCTCGCTGAAATAACTATGGGCCGGTGTGACCGCGTTGGCGTTTCCTCCTGTTTAATGAACTTTGACGCGCTGGCGCGCACTAACGCTACCCTCCGCCGGGGGGCCCGGGGGGCCCGGAAGGGGGGATGTGTAAATCACGGCGCGCGGACGTTCCGCCACGCTGAGCTATGAGCGGGGCTTCCGGTGGCAGCGCGGCGTGGCGCGGCGTAGCGCGGCCGG
>NW_026272476.1:0-1258 GCF_000697945.3 Frankliniella occidentalis | reverse complement strand
GGATAGGCGCTATGTTAGCAACGAGTCCAGCCCTGGCAGCGAAGCCTTTTTGTCCGTGAAGGCTGACCGCAGCAGGGCTGGACCGCGGCGCATGCCCTCCAAGGGGACGACGGAGAGGACTTGTAAAAGAGAGAGAGAGGAGGGGGGCGAGGAGAACTCGAGGAGGGCCAGGACGAGGAGCGTGACTGTCCTTGAAGGGCGTGCCTCATTAGGGCGCCATATGTTTGGTCACCAAGGTGACCGACGGTGACTAGCCTGCAGCCCTCCGAACAGCAGAATGGATCCACAGAGTGCAATGACCCTCCACGACCAGCATCTGTTTGCTTTTTAGTTATTTTGCTTCATTGTCCGCGCGCTGCCGATGCCGAGTCCACCGCCCGCCGCCGCCCTCGGCATGCATTTCTTGTGCATCGCGTCATCGCCTCACGTGACCAGATGGGGACCGCCCGATTTCGCCTCGCGTTATACCAGGTCCAACTTTCAGCCGCCCGCTTCGCTTCCCTTCGCAACCGTTCGTTCGGGACGCCATAGTACTCGGTCGGGCCCTGGTTGGGCCAGAGGCGTGAGGCGTCCGGCAGGCGGCTGCGAGGACACTGACTCGCCAACACTGCGGTGCACTGGCGGTGCATACGGTGAGCGGCAGGCACACATGGGCGAGGTTGACCTCTCCCCCCCTCCACCCACCTCTTTCTCTCAAACACATCTTCCGTTTCTTGTCCTATTCACGTACAGTTTATATTTCAACGTGACTTTTTCACTCTAGTTTTCGTTATTTTTAACAAGTGGTTTGTTACTTGTCGGTTTAAGAATGTTGTTCCTAGTGGTGGAATTTTCGCACAGAGTAGCCCCGCGTCAGCCGGGTAGCGATACAGTGAGGCAAGGTAAGTTAGAGTGGAGGAGGAAGGGAGGATGGAGGGGGAGGGAGAGAGAGAGCATACGACTAGGGGAAATCCAGTTCGCAGAACTGCGTTTATCAGGAGAGTGCGCTCGAGCGCATCACCAGGGAAGAAGAGTGTGTTCCCTGCCTCTCTTTCCTTCTCCTGCCGACTAAACTAGAGTCTGTATCCCGCGGTCCACGGCGGTCTCTACGACAGCAGGGTGAGCTGCGATCAGATCGCACGCGCATATAGCGCAAGTGCAACTGGGAAACATATGCCTACAATTATTTTAAAAGGAGGCTGCTTCGCCAGTAAGTATAGGCAAGAAGCGCGACGTGGCTTACTTCCCCTCCCTGTAGGCAAATCCTGGATACGCAGCT
>NW_026272475.1:0-1209 GCF_000697945.3 Frankliniella occidentalis | reverse complement strand
GGGGGGGGGGACGCCCAACCGAACCACACCAGCAACCACCCCACCCCGCCTGCAACCTGCTTGCCGCCCTTCGCTGCCTACTCTCCTAAGTAAGTATGGCGTTTCTCTCGAGGTACTCCTATCCTACACCAGAACGGTCGAGCTTTCCTTCCAAACTTGTTGTCCCGGTATCTTTTCTTTTTCTCTCTCCCCCCTGCGACCCGCTCCAGCAGCCGGCCCCGCTGCGGGGCGGCCGCCCGGCCAATATGCGTTCGAACCGCTCGCTCCCGCAATAAATATGCTAATGTTACGGCTTGGACTCTGTCGCGCGCGCGCGGCGCCTCGAGCGGGGCTCCCGCGGGCGCACTCGCTCTCGCTGCACTCGACTTCAGCCGCGCGGCAAGCGATACACAATGTCGAAGCGGATGCAAACGGCGGCGGCGGGGGCGGCTGTGCGTGAGCGCGGTGGAGAGCGAGCAAGTGATGGCACTTCCCTCCGGGCCGGCGGGACACGCTCGCGCTCACATCAACCTCCCGCACTGCCCGCCCGCCTGGCCCGGCCGCACAGTCACCCGAAAAGACGCAATTTGTCTTGCGGGGGCGGTTTTTTGACAGCTGATCCAACACTCTAAGGCCACAAGATTTATGAAGAGCGCCGGCCGGGCGGGGGGCGAAGGCGAAAGCTCTCCCCTCATTCTCCCCATTCTCTCCCCCACCTCCGCCCTCTTCCTCTTCTTCCCTCCCACCGACTGCCTTATCACGGCCCCGCAGTGGGCGACACAGCGCCAGCAGGTCCTGGTCGCCCCGGGGGTGACCACCCCTCAAGCTTGAAATATCGACACCATGAGAGAGTAAGTATAGGAGACGCGTGGTAATTGCGCAAAAATAAAGCATTACTCGCGTCGAGGTGAGACGAGGCGGGTGAGCTTGGGCCGTGCAGGCGTGCAGCAGAGGGAGCGGGCGCGAGCGGGCCGGCCCGCCGAGCACCGGTGATCGCCGGGTCTGCCTGCACTCCCGGCGCTCCCCGTCAGCGACAGACGGACGGCGCAGCACTCTCTTCGCTAGCTCGCTCGCTCACTCACTCACTCACTCACTCACTCACTCACTCACTCACTCACTCACTCACTCACTCACTCACTCGCTCACTCACTCACTCACTCACTCAATCGCTCACTCACTCACTCCCCCCCGTCTCTCTCTCTCTCTCTCTCTCTCTCTCTCTCTCTCTCT
>NW_026272474.1:0-1188 GCF_000697945.3 Frankliniella occidentalis | reverse complement strand
GCCCCTGTGGGCCCCGCCCGCTTCCTCGGGCCACTTACCACAAGAGACAGAAGTTTTCACTTTTGCTCTTCCCCTTTCAGAGTGTGTGTCTGTTCGGAGGAGAGAGGGTGAGGAAGGGGGGAGTGGGGGGGAGTTAGCAGCGAACGCTGTGTCGTCGAATGCACCTGTAGGCGCACAGGCGAATACAAACGTGGATAGCAGTAAAACCCGTCGTTACGATAAACTTTTCTAGTTAAATTACAAAATGGAAAATTAATTTGAGAGTTTCGCGAGCATCTTTTAACTCGAGAAAAATATTACAGACAACGTGTAAATATCCCGGGACAGAGTTGAAAACCTGTATTCGAGAATATCCAACAAATTCATACGGCCCTATTTTGGATCAAAAGGTCTGTACCCCGATATACCATGTATCCGAAACGGGTGTAGCTTACGCCCGCCCCCCCGTCTCACCGCAAACTGCGACATGTAAAGGAAGGAATGGGCTCATTCGCTCTAGGGTAGTTATTGAGTGGCTCACGCCTGATCAAACTCCGGAGCTGTGTTTGGGCCGGTTGTACCGGGCTCGTGGCCACCACGGTGTGCTCATTTGCTTGCAGCGAGCGCCACTGCCGCTATGGCGCACCTTTCTGAATGCGCTGCCCATTATTTCTTCTTTTCTCCTGGTTTCTCGTTTCCACTGCTTCCCCTCTGTTCTCGTTGGCTTTCCCGCCTGCACCGCCGGCTCGGACGCATTCCCTCCCTGTGTGCGTGTTTGGCCGCAGGCCGCCTCGCCCCGCCCCGTCCTGTGTTGTTTTTATCCTGGCCCGAGTCGTCCCGACAAGTTAAACAGTTGCGCTGGTCAGGCTGCGCAGCGGACGACGCGCCGCGCCTCGCACCGCAGACCACACGGCCTCGGCAGCCGCCTTTTAATGACGGGAAGGAGTAATTATTTGGTTGGAATTAATCCCGACGGTATCTGTCCCTCCCCGATCCTCCCCTACTCCACCTCCTTCCCTTTCCTCTCTCCCTTCATCTCTCGCTCCACTTCCCGCTACCGATTGACTCTTGCGCTCTTAGGGGCTTCGGCTTCGGGCTTTACCGCCGTGTTTATAGGAAGGGCAAGAAAACGGCGCGAAGATTAGCGCGATGCTTTTTGCTAGTCTGGCGCCGCTCGCTCTTCCTCTCTCGCCTTTTCTCCCCCCCCCC
>NW_026272473.1:0-1861 GCF_000697945.3 Frankliniella occidentalis | reverse complement strand
GGGAGGGGCGGGGTAAAAAAGAGTCCGGGCGGAGGCAGACAGGGCGCTGGCAGTGAGGCACCTGGCGGGGGTGGCCCGGGGCCCGGGGTGGCCCTGCGTGCTCGCCGCGGCGCTTGGCAGTCAGTCTCACTCCTCCTCCATCATGGACATGATGAGCATGTTCTTCTTGGCCACCTTGGAGTACTTGAGGTCGATGGGATCCGTGTAGTCGTACAGGGCCGGCGCCTGTAGGATGATGAGGCAGGTGCCGCCTATGCAGGCCGCCGCGAAGATCCACAGGAATAACCGGTCCAGGACCATGGCCACGTACTTCCAGTCGTCCATCACCTGCAGTCAGTGAAACGGAAACATTTTAGCACCTGGTGCAGGACCATCGCGGGGCCGGCGCACGGCCGCCGTCGAGCGCCTTACGGAGGCCGGATAGGCCGCGCGCTGCACCGGAGCGCGGCGGGCAGGCCTATCCGCGCGGCGCTCTCTGCGCTACTCACATTCTCGAACTTGTCCTTGTTCTTGACGTGCTGAGCGATAAACCTCGCGTCCTCGATGGTCTTGTCCATGTCCCGGAAGGCCGGGCTCACGTCCCCGGGCAGTCCGCAGACGCCGCCGCAGATGGTGCCGCCGCAGCCCGCGCTGAAGAGGTCGTCCTCGGGGCCGGGCAGCGGCGGCGGCGGCAGCGGCAGCGGCGGCAACGCCGCGTGGAGGTCCATGTCGAACCTGCGCATCCGCCACAGCAGAGTTAGGGGCGGAGTTCCGAGCGCCGCTCGGAGCCAAACTTGGTTGTCGTCAGTTTAGCTTGCAAACTTACCTCGAAGACGGCTGTATTGACGGCGGTAAAACGCCAATTTCAAAGTCTGCGCTAAGTCTCTTCCCCCCGTAGCTGACGTACTTGTCCATCTCCGAGGGGACGTCTAGCGAGGTGAGCGCCACGTCCGTCTCATCCTCGTCACCGGAGTCTTCTTTCTTTGGCCTCTGAATGCATAATACCTGCTCAAACGAAGACAGACAAAACGCGAATGAGTTGGAGGAAGAACCTTTCGAAGAGGACCTGGGGAACGCAAGAGTCCTTTTGAAGGTTCGGAACTCACCCTAGGTAAAGTGTTTATAAAAAATCTCTGCACCCAAGGCTTCATCCGATGCGTGACGGGCGACCGGAAGTTGACGTTGAGCACGATGATGGTGACGACGACGGAGAGCGTGACGAGCACCATGGTAAAGAGCAGGTACTTGCCGAGGAGCGGGACAGTCAGTGAGGTGGGCGGGATAATCTCGGCAAGCAGCAGGAAGAACACAGTCAGTGAGAGCAGGATGGAGATACACAGCGACACCTGCACAGGAGAGAGAGAGAGAGAGACGTTATGAGCCAACACGTTTTAACTCTTATGAGGGAAAAAATGCAACAAAATTGGGAGTGAACCCCCTCACCTTCTCGCCCGAATCGGACGGCAGGTAGAAGACGAGCACCGACAGGAATGAGATGCCGACGCACGGAATGATGAGGTTGATGGTGTAGAAGAGCGTCTTCCGTCTCAACGTAATGTTGAAGATGATGTCCGGGTAGGGCTCCTCGCAGCACGAGTAGAACTTCTCGTTCCGGACGGCGGGCACCTTCATGATGTCCCACTCCACCGACAGGTAGTAGTCCTGCAGGTCGATCCCCACGTTGATGGTGTCCGAGCCCTCTGTCTGGTTGATGTGCCTCAGGTCCACCTGTCAACACGGGAACGCCGGTGCGGCACCACGGGTCAGCTGGCGCGGGGGGCGGAGGGGGCGTGGGTCTAGAGGGGAGGGGGGATGGTCAGGACTTCGTGCCAAGTCCCAGGCCGGCCCGCCCGAGGCCCCGGCCCCCGCCTCCCCTCCCGGC
>NW_026272472.1:0-5741 GCF_000697945.3 Frankliniella occidentalis | reverse complement strand
GTTCGCGGACATGGACATCGACGAGATGGGCATGGACAGGTTCGGCGGCAACTACTCGCGCCTGCAGGTGGACTTCCACCTGAAGCGCGAGGTGGGCCACTACATCATGGACTACTACGTGCCCTCCATCCTGCTGGTCGTCGTCTCCTGGGTGTCCTTCTGGCTGGACCCCAACGCCGTCCCCGGCCGCACCACGCTGGGTGAGCGAGAGCCTGTGTTTACCCGTGTCTGATTGATGGTCTTACCTCAGGGACGCCATCGTGATCCGTGGCCAGCCTGGTCGGTAGACGTAATTGTCCTTGAACCTGGACTGACCAGCCGCGCTACCCCTTGTGCTCCGCAGGCACCAGCACCATGCTGACGTTCATCACGCTGACGCGCAACTCGGGCAGCCCCCTGCCGAAGGTGTCGTACATCAAGGCGACCGAGATTTGGTTCATGGTGTGCACCGCCTTCATCTTCGGCTCCCTCGTCGAGTTCGCCTTCGTCAACACCATTTGGCGTCGAAAGTGAGAGCCACATGCCATTTTCAGTCAACCCTCCCACCTCGCGTCTTCTCAGACTGGTTCCCCCTTTAACCCGGGTCGATCATTTTCGTAGGAACAACGTGGAGCTCAAGAAGGTCAACACGAAGCACGTGCTGAGGTCAACGCTCACGCCGACCCTGCACCGTAAGCAGACCATGATGGAGCGGTGCAGGTCCTGCCCCGACATGGTCGAGGAGGGACGCAAGCCGCAACCTGAGATCTCCATATACGTAAGTCACCCTTATAACTTTCTGCTCGTGCTTTCCTTGTCCTCGAGCACGTTTCTGACGAATCTGTTGCTATAACGCAGGGCGCCACCAACACGCTGAGCGTGGGGTCACTCGAGTCCATCCGCGACCCCTACGCGTCAACGTACACCCTGAGCTCGACGCTGGCCGCAGGCTCGACAGAGTCGACCCAGGACTGCCAGGACATCGTCATCCCCGTGCCAGGCTCAGGCGGCAGGGGTTACAAGGCGCAGAACATGGCGCAAGCGGACGGGCTGAGCTCGCCCTCACCCTCGCCCCAGGGCTTCACCACCATGACGCCGCAGCAGATCGCGCAGTGGATCGACCGGCGCAGCAGAGTCGTGTTCCCGGCCAGCTTCGTCGTCTTCAACGTCCTGTACTGGGGCTTCGTCTGGATCTAGGCCCCGGGCCGGCACCGCGCATCACCGAGCGGGGCGGGGTAGGAACAGGGAGGGGAGGGTAACTCGACTCGCCTACAGACTATGCAGAAGTAGACGTCTCGAGATGCCGACTGGACTGGCGCGGGCCGGGCGCAGAGGGACCTCCGCAGGCGTCTGCTCGACTAGACGCGTGCAGAGGTCCGTGTGCCCCGTCCGCGATCGCGTTTTCCTATGAATTGGTTCCTTGAATGCCCACTTAAATGTTCCATTGAATTTCCTACAAGTATTGTGATATGCCTTTCCTTGATGATGTATGCTAGTGGAGCGTGCTGCGTTACCGTTCGAGTGTTTGCTGCCGTTGTTGTCCGGGCACCAGGCAGGCGCGGCCTGTTATTGCCAACCGCCGCTGGTCGAGTCCTTCAGAGAGCGAGCAGCGAATGAGAGAGGAGGAGCATTTCCCTATGAGACTGAATAATCAGGCCGAATGAATATTTTTGTGATCTTTGTTATTATTTTTTTCTGTCCTCTTCAGTATTACCCCGAAAAAAACATTGTCGAGTCAGAGTCATAATGCCGATTCTGGTCTCAAATGCTAGCAAAGGTAAATGACAATCTGAATTCCTTCGATTTAGATTTATTTCAGCAGATTTGCTTTTAGTCGTCCTTCTTATTCAGAATTGCCATGTTAACAATTTTTTTTTCTCGTATTATATTATTATTGTGATTAGAGCTGCCTTCTCCTACTTTATTTAAGTTTTGTAGGATATTTATTTCTCAGTGTACAGTATTTTTGGTAAGGCTATGTAAGTTATGTTATTTTAATCAGACTATATGGTTGTATCGAAATATGATAATATACTTCATGTCAAGAAGCACAAATCTCTTTGTTATGAAATAAATAATTTAAGGATATTCGGTTTGATACCTTCCCTGTATACATCCTGTCCCATGAAAGTTTGGTGGGTAGCCGGCCTGAAGCGAGAAATAAATACATTAAATAACGAAAAAGAACAAAAAAATCGTTTATTTATAAACATGAAAGGCGAAGGCTGTGAAGAGACTTTTGCGGATGAAGGATGATTAAGCATGAAGCGATGACAATGACGAGATATCACAAGGGTGCGTCCCCGACGGCGTGGTGCAGTGCGCAGAGCAGCTGATCCACCTCCTTGAAGTTGAGGCGGGCCTGCCGCAGCACCTTGCCCTCCGGTAGCTCGGGGGGCTCGCACCGCAGCAGCTCGATGACCTCCGTCAGACAGCGGCGGGACTCCTTGGGGGCAGAGAGGGCAGAGTGACAGCAGGGAGGCCGAGAAGGGCGAGTGGGGGTGGGGAGGCGGGGAGGGGACTGGGACTCACCAGCAGGCTGACGCGCAGGGCGGCGGGGTCGGGGCCCTGATCGAGGCCGCGACGCCGCGACGCCTCCACCTCCACGGCGTGCAGCTCGAACCACAGCAGCCCCCGCATGCGATGCTCGGCTGGCACCAGCTTTTCGGCTAGCTTGAGCAGCTCACGGCACAGCTGGCGCTTGTGGGCGATCTCGCCGTCAGATAGCTGTCGGAGGCCCTGCTGGGCGTCGACGCCGTCCTGGCCGTAGCGCTGCGCCAGCGCCAGGCGCACGTCCGTCAGGTAGAAGTGGTTGCGAGAGAGCAGCGGCCGGCGCACGGCGTCCTTCTCCTAGAGCACCGCGGGCGTTATTGGGAGACATTCTCTTTTTTACCCACACAACGCGTCTTCCAACGAGTAACGGACAACAACAACAGCTCACCTTGAGGTCCAGGGGGAACTCGTCCCCGCCGTAGCGCTGCAGGAACAGCCTGCAGGCCTCGGCGTCGTCCTTGTCCAGCTCGCTGAGGTCCTCGCCGACCCTTCTGAGCAGTGAGAGCACCGAGCCCTGCGGCATGCTGATGTCACACGTCGGACAGCGCCAGTACTGCTGCTCGCCCATGTCGGGGTCGCCGCCCTCCGGCGCGCCGCCCTCCACCAGGGGGTCGTCCGGCATGATGGCCCCCGGGCAGTCCGGCTGCTCGCCGTCGCCGCTGCCGACAGGGGATCGGAGAGTGAGTTCCGGCTGCAAGCGCGTGCACGAGCAGTCACCCGGGGCGGGCAAACCTAATTTCCCGCGGGGGGAAATGAAGTGTGTGCTCGGAGCTTGGCTCACCCGGGGCAGGCGATCGCGCTGAAGTAGGAGCCGAACTCGGTGGGGTCGACGCAGCGTTCGCACCGGCACCAGAAGAACTTGGTGTCGTACAGGTGCTGGCGCCGCGCGGCCGTGCCCCACATGGGGTCCGTGTAGCAGATGGTGAGCGGCTCGCCCGCCTTGACGGGCAGCGCGGTGCGCACGACCAGCTCCCCGGCCGAGGAGAAGCTCTTGGCGCAGTTGGCGCGGCACGAGTGCGCCAAGAGGGACCCCTTGTCGTACACCGCCACGTACGGCGGCTCGCTCAGCGGCACCTCGTGTCCGTTCACCTGAGGAAATGACAGGGGTCACTGATGTGGCCGGTCCGATCGGCGCTGCGCCCGTCTCCGCGCCGCTCACCTGCAGGATGCCGCAGATGTTCAGGATCTCCTCCTCGGTCAGCTTGTCGATGTCGCGCAGCTTGGGGAACACCCGGAGGATGAAGAGGGCCACGCCGAAGCGCTCCTGCTCCTGCCGGGGCGAGCCGGCGCGCTGCTCGCTGTGCGACTCCATCTCCAGCAGCCGGCGCCACTTTGCGGACGAGCTGTCCCGGAGCGCCAGGCAGCGCAGAGTGGCTATGCACTGGTAGCTGGGGTGCGGCAGCCCAAAGTTGCGGATGTTCATCTAGAGAAGCAGAAAGTAATTGGATGTACGAAAATATAGAACACAATTCCCTTGAGTATCGACAGTGAGAACGTCGCTTACCTTGTCGCCTCTCTTCTGCACCGTGAGCCTGCACTCCCCGCGGTGCTTGGGGTTGTTGGCGCACTCTGGCCCGCACATCGGCCACCCACACCTGCGGGCGAAGGAACAGAAGAAGGAGCGTTGTGGGGGGCTGAGCGCTCGGTCGGTGGTGGGGTCGCGGGGTCCCGCATCGTCACCTTACCTCTCGCACTCCTTGGCGGAGGCCTCGAACAGCGGCTTGTAGCAGGTGAGGCACACCGGCTGCGTGCTGGGGGGCGGCGCCTCGATGAGCGGCGCCTCCCGCAGCACCACCTCCCCGACGGCCAGGTTGCGCGCGGCCGCCAGGTAGCGGCCCAGCTGCGCCGAGCTGGCCTCCTGCAAACCACAGTGAGTTTAACGGCGCGGTCCTGAGGACTGCCAGGTGGCTGATCCCCAACCCGTTCACATTTGTAGGACGCGCAGACTGTACCGCGGGGTCTCGTGCGGCCAGATTTTATCTTTAGTTTCTGGACGTCGTTCCTTAATGGAACATCCAGAAAGTGCGTCCGTCATCCGCCGCTACGAATCTGACAAGTTTAGCCTTTCGCAGAGCTCTCATAGCGCCTGGTAGGTAGGCAACATATGGCATGCAGTGTAGGCGTGTACTGCGGGGTGGCCTACCCCGAGTCTCGCAGGCGCCTTGCTCCCGTAATTTACCGAATGAAGCTCATGGGCGTACTTCTTGGACGTTTCATTTTTTCTTACGGCCCAGGCTTCTATCAAATGGGTAAACCGCCGGCACGAGCGTGTGCGGTAGTCCAACTTGCGTGTGAACGGTACTGAAGTGGGTGCGGACGTGGGGCGAATCAGCCACCTCGCATAGGGCGGGCGGAGAGGCCTCGTTACCTTGACCGGCGAGCAGCCCGGCTTGTGCTGCTTCCAGTGCAGCTTCTGGTGGTCCTTGCCGCAGTAGTAGGCGGCGCCGCAGCCCGCGCACCGCTGTCCTGCAGGCCGGCCGCACACCATGCAGGCCGGCATCGGTGACGCCTGAAAAAACTCACGAAAAGTACTTTTAAAATAGTGGACAAATACTTGACTGGGTTTAACAGCCAGGCGTGAGCGGAGCGGATGGCTGAAATTCAACACGCCGGGGACGTATCAGCAAATTCTTAATTGAGGTCCTCGTTTAGCTGATTTCCGAGAAGTCGACACGGGCGGACAAGAAGTCGGGTAAACAGGCATGACGTCGCTGACATGGCAGCCGCCCGCCAATCGCGGTCGCGGAGGGCCGTCGTGACGTTATGGATGCAGTCATTGATCGCGCGGACGCTCCTCGAGTGCGAGATAGTAAGGCCCAGTGCCGGCGCCGGCCACTCCAAACCCACTTGTGGCTTGCGTGAAATTGGGTATTCCGCCGAATCATGAGAACGGAAGCACGTACGAGGGTTAAGAGGTTTGCGAATGGTATCCAAAAAACGTCAAGCTATCGCTTGAAAGACACCATCGCGTTTCCATTCCGTATTTTTACCCTTTCAAAAATACCGGAGAGACCATAAAAAAAATAAAAATAAAAATGATCGGCCTGGTCTTCCAACAAACCTAAAATGCAACCACAAAGACACCCTGACAATTTTGGACATCTAGCTCAGCTCGTTCTCGGGGGACGGTCATATGCACTAGACTGGCACTTAAAAATCACTTTTTAGATATTTAAAGGTCTTAGGGTCAGACTTTGTTTCTTTCGATG
>NW_026272471.1:0-1092 GCF_000697945.3 Frankliniella occidentalis | reverse complement strand
CGCCTAACCACGGGCTGCGTGATGGCCGCGCTCCTAATGTCAAGGCCGACGAGCAGGCTGGGCGGAGCGGAGGAGTGGTTCCGCCCCGCCGCCCCGCGCTCACACGGAAACCCTAAACCATAGCCGCCCCGCAGCGAGCCGGCGGCGACCGACCGACTACCCCGGCCGGCCGGCGCAAACTCCTCAGCAAACAAGCGGGGCGGCCAGCTCGCGCTGCCCCGCCCCTGACGTCCTCGTGCTCCCACAGCACGCCACTGTCACCCGACTTTGTTTGCTCGACTTTTCGTTTGTTCGCCCCCCCCCCCGCCCACTTCTCCTTACGTCTCTCCAAAAGCCACGCGACCTCGATATAAATACCCCGAGCTGGAGGGCTTCAGTAGCGTGACATCATCATATATTACGGGGAAAATGAGCGGTGAGGGCGGTTGGGGAATGGAAGGGGGTGAGTGGTTGAGAAGGAAGGGGTGAGAGGGGTTGAGAAGGAAGGGGTGAGAGGGGTTGAGAAGCAAGGGGTGAGAGAGGTTGGGAAGGGGGTGAGGTTGTGGAGAAAGGGGCTGGGCAAGCACGTGGTGCTCGCAAGCCGTCTACACCACAAGTCAGGGCCTCGTGATATGATTTCCTGGAATACCACGCTCGAGCTCTCCCCACCCCGCCATACCACCTCAACGCCAACATTGCACAACGCATCGCCCAAAAACAGAACACAACCAACCCCCTACAAGTTCACTCACCGTTGTCGTCAACTCCCCCAGCTGCGCCGTCTTGGTTCCGCCCGCACTCACCTGCGCGCGCGGGAGGGGCAGAAAGAGCAGAGTGTTACGTCAGGGCAGCACGTCACCACACACGGACTGGGGCGGGGCAAAGCGGATTAGCCGCCGGGGGTGCGTGCGGGTGCGGGGGAAAGACAAGCAAAGAAACAAAAACAAAACGCCAAACGGATTAACTCCCTAAAGTGCAAACCCTTTCCAATAAAACAACACCTCGGAAGAAAACTTCCCACTCAATCAGTTACAGGTCGTAAGAACTTTCCACTCACCACCCACCACCCCCTTTTTTTTTTTTTTTTTTTTTTTTCTTCAACCTTCAATCTCA
>NW_026272470.1:0-1301 GCF_000697945.3 Frankliniella occidentalis | reverse complement strand
CTTGCAAGTGTGCAACTCCTCGGTTGAACACTTTCTACACAGTAAGCGTCCAATCTAAGGAAGTGTGCAACCGAGGAGTTGCACACTTGCAAGTACACGTCTACCGAGTTTAACACTTGGAAGTGTACGACTACGGAGTTGCACACTTGCAAGTATTCAGCTTGCAGTTGCACACTTACAAGTGTTGAGCAGTTGAACACTTAGTTTATCAGTGCATGTAGACAGAAATCCGTCGAAAATCCGTATGACAAAAAATGATATTTTAGAGTGTATCAGCAAAAAATCTGGGAAACGCTCTATGGACGTAATCAATAAAAAATAATTGGTTCGTGCGGTGTTATTATAAAATTTACACCTCCTAAGAGCGATAACTCATAAAACAAAATTGAAAACAAGCTAACTTCTTGAGGACCGGGGAAATATAAATCCCACTGCCAATGGATAGTAAAAGAAAGTTCAAAAAATGCGAGGGAAGGGACTTGTTTTGTGCGTATGTTGCGCAGGACTAGGCCGAGAGGCTCTACGCAGAGTCGACGGCTGCCTGCCATCGCCAATCAAACTGCCAGTCCTTTCAATTGCTGCGCGGCGCAGGCTCGTAAACAAACCGCCGCTAGGACTCTTATTGTCCCCGCAACGCACATGAGCCAATGAGCCGCACGTCATCGCAGGACAGAGAAGACCGAGAAGAGGACGGCGGGGAATGTACGTCTGGGCAGCGGAGGGATGAAACTCTGAGCAGTCGAGGGATAAACCTCTGAGCAGTCGAGGGATGAACCCCTGAGAAGTAGAGGGATAAACCTCTGAGCAGCCGAGGGATGAAGCTCTGAGCAGCGGAGGGAGCTGCGGGAGGCTTCAAACGGAGGTCAGGCAGGGGCGCGGATAGCTAGGCCGCGCCCCGCCCCACCCCGAATGTGTTGCACGCGCTGCTTTGGCGCGGCACCAGTCCCACGTAGTGGAGTGTGAGTGCGTGTCCCGGGAGGGAAAATAACGGAAAGGAAAACAAACGCTAGTGAATAATGTTCAGGTACAGTATACAGCGTGGCCGTGCCCTGCCGGCCGCGCCGTGCTACTGCACCCCCAGGCACACTTTAGCACCGCACCCTGGAAACATTCATGCTGCTGGGCTCGACTGAATACATACGGAATGCTAGAGGAGGTTAAGCTGCAGAGATGTGTCTGGGCGAGATGGAAAAGGGGGAGCGAGAGGGCGGCGGTTGGTGGAGAGAGGGTGGAGGAAAATGGAGGAGAGTGGAGGAGAGCGGAGGAGAGCGGAGGAGAGTGGAGGAGAGCGGAGGAGAGCG
>NW_026272469.1:0-1066 GCF_000697945.3 Frankliniella occidentalis | reverse complement strand
CTGTCTGCCTGTCCTGCCGAGACGAAAGAGGACCCCTTCCTCCCAACATGTCATGAGGGTGCCATTGAGCGAGGCAACATTGGCCCTCGGCCCTCCACGGTAAAAAGAATGTCTTGAAATCCCAGGAAATTTCTGGGATTTCAAGGTTAGGTGGATAATTTCAAGATTGGCCCTTGAAATCCCAGACTCTGTCTTGAAACCCGTAGCTTCCAAGGGAAATCCTTGGAATTTTCATCTGGTATTCAAGGGTTTTCCTTGAAGTATCCAGATCGTGCTTCAAGGAAAACCCTTGAATACCAAACAAAAATTCCAAGGATTTTTCTTGGAAGCTACGGGTTTCAAGGCAGAGTCTGGGATTTCAAGGGCCAATCTTGAAATTATCCACCCAACCTTGAAATCCTAGAAATTTCCTGGGATTTCAAGACATTCTTTTTACCGTGTCGTATACCCAATCAATCAACAATGTCGCGCTCTTGCGCCGTTTATCGATCGTTCCACGTTATATCGAGTCATAAACAGCGCCGGGCACCAAAAGAATTCACGACTGGGCACGGAGGGGGCAAGAAGAGAGACTCACTGTCAGCAGCGTGATTGTTGTTATGTTGCAAAAGTCGAGTACTCACATTTAAAAACTAATTCAAAAGTATTACTGCTGGCCAAAGTGTCCAAAAAAGAACACTTAGGCGTAGGCACTACGACAAAATGCACAGAAAGTATACAGAAAGTGCCAGAGAAATGTTGCAGTCTCAATCTGCTAGACTTTATGTACACTTTAGGTTTACTTTTTCAAAAGTACACGTAAAAGTATCATTTCGATACACTCCTTTTTATGCAGGATAAAAACTATCGGCAATACTGCAAGATATGTTAAATATGCCTGGCTTCAGCTGCAGTGTCAGGAACAACATATGCAAATAACGGACACATATGAGTGAAAGCTGGTAGCTTTATGATAATCAATATGTAATTTCCCGGGTCATCGGCGTCATTTTGCGAGGAAACTCCTGCCGTCCACTATCTTTCTCTTGGGCTGCGCCCCTTCAGAGCACCGGGCCAGCCCCCCCCC
>NW_026272468.1:0-3834 GCF_000697945.3 Frankliniella occidentalis | reverse complement strand
CCCTCCCCCCTCGGCGCGACCCCCGACCCGACGGCAGCGATCGTCTATTTATACAAGACTTGCCGGATCAGGTGCATTAACACGCGTTTTCCCTCGTTGTTCCAGATCGAGCGAGCGACTTGACGGAGAGGAGCCCGTGCCGCCAGGTCCGTGAGCCGTGTGCCCTACCCCGCCCGCACCACGTCGCCCAGCTGCAGCCGCAGCCCCTCGCCTGCTGCGCAGCGGGCCGCTAGCACGCCGATCAAGGGCTGCCCGCCGGGCGCGCCAGGCGCCGCCATGGCCAACGCGGGGCAGCAGTACTGCCTGCGATGGAACAACCACCGCTCCAACCTGCTCACCGTGTTCGACCAGCTGCTGCAGTCCGAGGCCTTCACCGACGTGACGCTCGCCTGCGAGGGCGGCGTCTCCATCAAGTGCCACAAGATGGTGCTGGCCGCTTGCTCGGCCTACTTTGCCGCGCTCTTCTCCGAGCTGCCCTGCAAGCACCCCGTGGTCGTGCTCAAGGACGTCAAGTACGCCGACATGAAGGCCATCCTGGAGTACATGTACCGCGGGGAGGTGAATGTCGAGCAGCAGCAGCTCACCGCCCTCATCCGGGTCGCGGAGACGCTCAAGGTAAGTCCGTCGCGAAGCTCAGGAAAACTCTTGTCCTTTTTTCGTTGTCCTCCTCCTAACACCCTCATCCCTGTAGGTGAAGGGCCTTGTTGAAGAGAACGGCCACCACTCATCCGGATGCGCGCCAGAGGACTACAAGCACCACAACAACAACACCATCAGCAACCCCAAGGAGGACCTGGTACCCTCGTCGGCGCCGTCACCGCCCTCGTCCATCACCACCTCGACGGGCCTCGGGCCGTCCAGCCCGCCGCACAGCACCTACAACAAGTACCCCTACAAGTCGCCGTCCTCGGACCGCGAGCGCGAGAGGGACCGCGACCGGGAGAGGGCGCGCCTGCCGCTGCCGCTGTGGGCCATGCCGGGGGTGCCCTTGGCGACCTCGCCGCTGCAGCCGCAATCGTCGCTGCTGGCCGCCGCCTACGAGTCGGGAGACATGTCCCCGCTGCAGCGGAAGAAGCTGTCCTCGCTACTGCTCCACTCGAGGGACACGCCCATCCTGAGGACGGTCCTGGGGCAGGCGCAGGGCTCGGAGGGCGCCGCCGGCAACGTCCCGGGCTCCACGGCCTCGCGGGCGAGCTCTGGCTCGGGCGCAGGTGCGGCGCAGGGGCAGGCGGACTCCTCGCAGCCCGTCTCCCTGGTGTGCCACCCCGACTCCCACGACTCTAGGCCCGGCTCCCATTCCCATTCCAACGGCTTCATGTACGACTTCGAAAAGGTGAGGAAAAAGTCATTCCGATAAGTATTTTTTTGCACTCCCTTTTCGTCTGGGCCCATGAGTAGATTGGGAAAGGGTTTGAATGAGAGCGTGAGCGTTTCCTCTCTTGCCACCCCCCTTCCCGCCCTCCATCCTCCCCCTCCCCGTCGCCTAGCCACTGCATGCAGCTCCTTATCAAAGCCAACGCCTAGGCGGAGGAGGGGACCACGAAACCAAACATTGGCCGTCTGCATCGCGTTCGCTCGCTGCGATTCCAAAAGAACGGGAGCAATCTCTCGTTACGTCATGAGCCTCACCACGTCCGTTTGTTTTCCGTCAAGCGGAGGCTTTCCCGCGCTTGGAACTCTGGGGTGATTGGCTTTCACGAACTATATGAATGAAAAATAACAGGTTCCTCCTTCATTTTCAGGTGAAACAAGAAGGCAACGAAGGCTCTCCCTCACCGTATACCGACATCTCGATGAATGAAGAAGAACTCGAAAAAGTGAGTTAAACTTTCTAATCAATATTGCGACCATATCGCTACTCATCCTTTGAAACGCATAAACTAAACATTCTCTCTCTCTTTTCCAGTCACGAATGATGATTCCTTCCTCATCGCCCCTGAGTGCTGCTGATATGCGCGGTAAGTTCCCAGCAACGCACTCTTTACGATGTTAGAAAATCGAGAATCTCGAGGGCAATTACAGTGAACAGTAGCAGCGCGGGAAGGGGAGGCTCGTCGTCCACCCCTTTCTTTAGTATGTCTCTCCCCCTCCCTTGGCGTCTCATTGTTTGGCGAATCGAAGCAATAATGAGTCGTTAAGAGACCTCCCTGCGATTGATCTCAAACTGCCTGCATATTTTATCCGACCCTTTCGTCATCAGCTCCCCGTCCCCTTTGAAAGAAGTAAGGGACCGCATAGCTGGCACAGCCAAAGCCGAATGCTCTTCGGGGCGTCGAATGGGTTGCCTACCCCGCCGGTCGCAGGCGCCGTGGCTCTCGTGGACTGGTGGCTGGCCGTTTTTAATCGAACTCATCCTTATCATTTCTTTTCCCCCTCCACAGGCGTGTCATCCAACATCGTGCCGTACGTCCAGCAGCAGAAGCCCGAGTGGAAGCGCTACAAGCAGTACACCCGCAACGACATCGAGTGCGCCATCGAGGCGGTGCGCTCCGGCATGTCGGCGCTCAAGGCGGCGCGCAAGTTCGGCGTGCCGTCGCGCACCCTGTACGACAAGGTGAAGAAGCGCGGCATCGTCACCAACCGACCCATCAAGCGCGCTTCCAACGGCGGCAACGGCGCGGCCAGCGGCAGCAACGTCAGCGCCAACGGCAACGGCGAGGCCTCCAACGGCGCGTCCTCAAACGGCGTGGCGTTCCCCTTCGGACTGAGCGGCGCGCCGGTGCAGGGCTGGATGGCGCACAACATGGAGGAGCCTGAGAACAGCAGCATGCCGGCGCAGGGGCTGGTGGAGCACTGGATGGTCAAGGCGGAGATGGAGCGGGACGCGATCGTGGCCATGGCCTCGGCCCAGGCGGCGCACGCGCTCAGCATCAACTCTGCCAGCTCGTCCAGCCCTCCTGAAGACCGGGATCGGGACCGCGACAGGGATCGCTCGCCCGAGGCCAGGTCGCCGTCACCCAGCGCCAAGCCTGCCCCGCGCTACCCTCCGCACCTCGCCGGCGCCCTAGGCCTCGGCCAGCTCGGCCAGCTCGGGCACGCCCTCAGCGCCCTGGGCGCCCAGGTGCCGCCCGCCGCCAGGAGCGAGTCCCCACCGCCGCAGCGCGAGCGCGACGCCTCCTCACCGCCCATGGACGTGGACGGCTACCAGGACCAGGTGGAGGACCTGTCGGTGGCCAGAACCACGTCGTCGTCAGAGGAGATGTCGCCGCCCAGCAGCGCAGCGGCCCACGCCGCCGCCGCACCGCACGCCTCCAGGGTCATCGTGAGCATGCAGGCCGCGCGCCAGGAGGAAGAGCGGGAGCGGGAGCGGGAAAGAGAGAGGGACTTGGATCGCGGACTGGAGATTCGGGGCCCGGCGCCCATCATAGCCATGGATGAGACGCGCGGCAGTCCCATGGAAGTCGGTGGAGAGCGAGACTGAAACCGGGGAAGTACCTCCCTCCCCCGACCCCCGCCCGCGCCCTGAGGCGCGTGGCGATGCAGCCCCAGGACATAAAGTGCAATAGCCTCCCTCCCTCATCTCGGACAGAAGCACTCACGCAACGATAAGACTGAGGACATAATTCAAATCCGCTGTGCTGCCAACTTCGCCTCTAGGGAATTATAACTAATATTACTGTATTCTTATTTTCTAAGAAAAAAAATGTGGGGGTGGTTGGCAGCACGGCAGCTGGCCGGAACAAGACTGAAAGTGCGAACGTCTACATGCGAGTGAGCGAGAGAGAGCGAGTGTGAGTGCGTGTGAAAGTGTGTGATTGAAAATTCAGAGTGAATGTGTGTGTGTGATAAATATGTGTCTTTAAAAAGATGTACATACCTTTATTGTTAGCGTTT
>NW_026272467.1:0-1073 GCF_000697945.3 Frankliniella occidentalis | reverse complement strand
AAAAAAATAAAAAAAAAATCAACAAAAATCAACAAAATTTAAAAAATCAAATTGATTTTAAATCAGTGTATGCTCAAATTTTGAGTGAAGGACCCCTCGACCGTAATATCCGACATGGAGCTTAGCATTGTGAACGCATGCAAAGAGGCGTTCCTCAATGCAGAGATAAGGCTGTGCCTTTTCCACCTCCGCCAAGCTGCCTGGAAGCACCTGCAGGGAGAAGGCTTGCAGACTGCATACCGTGACCCAGACGACGACACAGTTCGCAACGGCTTCAAAGAAGTCGTCGGCCTTGCCTTCGTGCCTGTAAATGATGTCACAGAAGCCTGCGAAGAAGTTTTGAACAACTTGCCGGACCGAATGGTGGACTTCGGGGACTACTTCGAACGCACCTATGTCGTCCGGCGGAGAAGACGAGGAAACCGCCGAGGATCACCGCCACGGTACCCTCCCTTGTGGTGGAACCAGTACCGGGCCGCGAGCCGCGCACCAACAACGCCACTGAAGCCTGGCACAGCCGCTTCCAAACAATAGTAGGAAAGAGCCACCCGTCGCTGTTTAAGCTGATTGCCGAGTTCCAAAAGGAGGAGGCTGACGTGAAGGTCATGATGCAGGAGCTGAACGGGGGCCGAAAAATCCGCCAAGCTCAAAAGAGAAAATACGCCAGAATAAACGAGCGCCTCGAAACTCTGACCGGACGCTACGAGGAGTTCAAGTCAACGGACCGCATACTAGAATATGTTCGTGCCTGTGGAAATAATGTAGCATTTTAAAAATAAAAATAAATGAAAAATAAATGTGGGTGAAGAGCTTCGTGGGTCAATCATACACTTGGGTGAAATAACGGGGGGTAAAGTACTTGTGGGTGAATTACGTCTGGGTCAAAGTTACGTTGGGTCAGTAGCTCCTGGGTGAGTGGGCCTAGATCCCTTGCGGCACATCGCGCATGGCTGCTTGCGCCCCTTCAGCGACTCTAAACATGGTATGCAAAACATGTGGCTGCACCTGATGGCTGCCTGGAAGGGCCTCACCCAACATATGCTGCACATTCCAGGGGCTGGGCCTCCCCCCCC
>NW_026272466.1:0-1319 GCF_000697945.3 Frankliniella occidentalis | reverse complement strand
GAGAGAGAGAGAGAGAGAGAGAGAGAGAGAGAGAGAGAGAGAGAGAGAGCAGGGGAGAGAGGGGAGACAGAGAGAGCCGTGGCGCTGTGCTCTGGTTGGCGGTGCCGATGATGGCGACACGACAACAGAAAGGCTAATTTACTGGAACAGCTGCGGCTCAAATCCTGCCCCGAGACAGTCCGCTGACAGCCTTACCCAGAGCTTGTCCGGCCTGCCAAATAAATCCCCCCACAGGATAGGATCTTCATTTCCCTAATCCTTATCTACATTCGCGCGCGTCTTTTTCTTATCCGCGCGAACACTCTTGTCGTTGGTGGAGCTCCAACCATGAACTACCTGCATACATTTCGAGTGCGATAACCACGAACCACGTTTAAAGTGCGTAGCAAAGGAGCAGCGTGCACTTTGTTGGAGATCTGAGAGCGACAAGTCTGATCAGGCAAAGCTGTTATCTGATCTACGGGCGTGTACAACTCATCGGTTCGTGCCTCTCGTACCATCGTGCTCTCCGCTCGTGCGTTCGGCTGACATCACATTGACGTCAGCACCACAGTGGTGAACTGTTGGAAGTCACGGAAGTATGGACAGAAACCAACAAGGGAAAAACAAGGTATAGCATATTTAAATTAACCCTCCCAAAAATTGGCCTTGACGCTGTAAGAGCGAAGTGCAGCCCAACATGTTTCTATGATGAACACACCCTAGCAACATTGTAATAATCAAGCCGTCAGAATTATGAAAACTCCAACACCTGCCTAATGTATTCCTTCGCTAACACCTGCTGCTTCTGCCTGTCCAAATGCACAGCGCACGCATGGCGGACGGATATTCAGACGGTTGGACGGACGGACGTCGCTGACCAACGAGCGCGAGGCTCTTGCTCGCTCAGATCTGTATAATTTCACAATTTAAATCCGTTGCTGTCAGGATATTTTTTTTTCCTCTCTCCCGAGCAGCAGCAGCAGGCGAAGCGGCCGACCGTCGCCGACCGTCCCGTCGTCTTCTTGGCTCTCCGTTGCTCCAGCGTGATTGGCTGTAATTGGGGGACGCTCCGGGCAACAGGGCGTCCGTACACACGGAGGAGAAAAAGAAGCGGGGCAAAGGGGAGAGAAATGAGCGAAAAGGAAGAACAGAGAGAGATGGAGAAGAAAAACAAAGAGTGCAGCAAAAAGAGTGACTGCAGTTGCTCGCCTTCTGATGACGGATATCGCAAAACGCATGTACATGTGGCAGCGGCGCTGCTGTGCCTCCCTAACGTAATAACACAGTGCACCGTGCGCCTTGATGAAGCCAGGCTAGGAGAATATGGAGGGGGGGGG
>NW_026272465.1:0-1071 GCF_000697945.3 Frankliniella occidentalis | reverse complement strand
TTTCAATTTAGCTTTCCGGTTTTTAGTTCCGGTTCGGGGGGGGGGGGGGGGCACGGCCGCCGCACCCGGTCACTGCTGGGGGGCCTAAACCCCCGCCCGGGCCCGGGTCTGGACACGGAAACACACGGATAAAGGGGCGCGGTCAGACTGGGAAAGCGCGGCGTGGAGCGACAGGCCCGCGTCCTAGACAACTCACGCGGTTGGGCGGCGTTGGGGCGGCGTTGGGGCGGGGAGCGGGGGGCGGGGAGAGGGGTGTTGGGCGCCGTCCGGGGAGGGTCGGGGGAGGGTCGGCCATTTCCGCCCAGCTCACGTCCGAGTGATAACACCAGGCTGTACAAGTCGTGTCGATCCCCGCGCGGGGCCCGCCGGCCCCGGCTCGGCACAAGTCCCCTGGGGCCCCGGGCCGCTCACCGCAGAGGCGCAGCTCGGCGCAGGCAGAGCCGGGCAGAGCCCCCTCCACCTACCCACCCCCTCCTTCAACACCACCCTCTTCCTCGTCATTTTTCGCCTGTCCGCGCCAACGAAACACAAGCATCAGGGACCGTACACAAACAACGACGGGACTTTTGAGGGTTTTTTTCGCGGGCCTTTTCCTGTTGTTGTCCACCACTGTGACTAAGGAGACCACTCGGAGAAAGAATGGGGAGCGAGCTGAATAGATGAACCACTTTCTCATCAGGACAGGGATCTCGTGCTTTTTGGGGGTAAGGGGGAAAGTTGCACTACCGCCGCCGAGTCTAAATTGCCCCTAGAGGGGGGGTTGAAGGCCCCGTAATCGTGTTAAACCACGGGGGGGAATGGTAAAAGCATCTCGCCATAGACCTGCGGGTTTGATAAAGAGAACCGCAAGAAAAGGAAGCCGCACCATTCAGAAGGCTGGCGTGCTTTATGAACCCTCTTCTCTTATCCCACGCAGGCACGCACGTACGTATGGCGCGCACATACGGCGAGTGCAGCTGACGGGTTGGCGCACTCACGTTTCACACGGTATAGCTCAACATCATGAGCGGAAAAATGGGTTGCATGGAAAAGAGCGCGGGGGCCATGTTCTGTTCAGTGGGGGGAGGAGGG
>NW_026272464.1:0-1698 GCF_000697945.3 Frankliniella occidentalis | reverse complement strand
CTCCGCCCCCCTCCGGCCCCCTCCGGCACCCTCTGGCGCCCCTCCGGCACCCTTCCGCCAGCTGGCGGGAGTGCCGTTTTGTCGTGTCCGTCTCTCTCCCGCCTCGCGGCAGAGCCCCACAAGTGCGACGAGAACAACAGAGGGACGAAAACGCTGTGTGGCATGAGCCTGCAGCGCCGCCGCCGGCATTTCTGGTAGAGGGCCTGGAGGAGGGGTGCTGATGCTGAGTCTCTCCAGAGACCCGGCGGCCGGAGTCCCTCCGCGCTGGGCCGGGCCGCCGGGCGGCCACTCCCACACCACATTCTGGTCCGGACCGACCAACTTTTCGCCGAGGTTTGGAAGCGGTGGACACATCTCTATAGATGTTCTGGGAGAGTACACGAAGAAGGGGTTGGGGGAGAAGAGGGCCGGGGGCGTGGGCGAAATGGTGACGAAAGGGGAAGCAAGGCGAATATAAGGGGCGAGGAGGCGCGCGAGGCGAGGGCCGGATTGAAAGGAGACCCTTTCCCCTTTCCTGGCGTTTCTTGCCTCACTGCGCTACTTGTAATGTTTTACTCGGGTGACACACAGGCCGTGGCGAGCGGTCAAAGGCGCGCAGGGCAGGGTGCGGGATCTTTCACCCGAAATCAAAGGCGTCCTCTTCCCTTTCCTCCCCGGAGGGTGCTGGGCTCGGGCCAGACACCGGACACGCAGAGGTGACGATGCACGGAGGCAGATAACACGGCCGAGTCGCCCGAAAATTAGATTCTGCTTACGACCGCACGCCCCCCTCCTTTCGCCCCTTTCCCGCCGGCGAAAAGAAAGCTCTTTAAGAGGAGGAGGAGTGCAGGGGGGGTATAGGCGAGATAAATAGACAGATAAAGACGTGAAGCTGGGGGCGCAGTCCGAGCCACCAGGGCCGCCGGCCAGGGTCTTTGCCTCTGGGGCCCGGGGGGCTGCGAAGAGCTGCCAGTCACAAGGGCGGCAGGGGAAGAGGGAGGGGGCTGAAAGGAGGTACGTGACATGCGGGGGCTCCTGGGGCTCGTCCCTCACACGCACTCCGCCGCCGGGGACGGCCGCCCTTCGGCGCGCAGCTTCAAACGTTTATTTAGCATTCCTTTGCTCTTAAATGTTGGTCTTTGCCGACGTCTTCACCAATGGAATAGTTATTTTGTCTGAAGCTACCTACCTCGCCCTACAACCCTCCGTGTCCCCCTCCTAGCACCACACAGGGCGCCCCCGCCTGTGAAGCGTTAGGCGTAGTTAAATTGGGCGTGAACTCAAAGAGCAGCGACGGCGACGGAGAGCTCAAGGTGCGTGGCCTCCTTGCCGCTGCTGCCGGTGCCCTCCCCGTGCTGGGCACGCTCACGTAACGCGTCGTCGCTAATCCACCCGGGACTAGAAGAGAGAGGTCCGCTCTCTTCTGCCCTTAGCCCTCCTCTACGTGATGCGACGGACGTCTCCCCCAAAGCCGGCCAGTGAGGAAACGCTCAACACTTTCAGCGAGAAAGAAAAGAAAAAAAAACGCACAGGAAACATCATTACGTAGAACAAGCCTCGCTGATCATTTGTAAGCTGTTTCCTTCTCGGCCACCGCGGAGCGCCTGCAAGAGCGAGGTAGGCAACCCCGCGGCACACGCGTGTGCGCCGGGCAGGCCTAGTCGGCGGGGGCTTTCGGTTCGAGCAGCGCCCCCTCCCCTCCCCTCCTTCCCCTCCACC
>NW_026272463.1:0-1115 GCF_000697945.3 Frankliniella occidentalis | reverse complement strand
CGCCCGGCCTCGCCACGCCCCACCGCACCCCGCCACGCTCCGCCACGCCCCGCCACTCCCTGCGCCACGGCCGTGCAAAGTGTGTCACCTGACGCAAAGTTTCCGAGCTGTCTCTCACATTTCATAAGGCGCGGAGTGCGGCACCCGGAGTACGGCCCTGTGGGAGGTGGCGGGAGGGGTGGGAGAGCGGGCGGGAGAGCGGAAAACTTGATTTCAAACAGCGGCAGCCGCCAGCCAAGAGCAGCAGCCCAACCAGCAGGAGGGAAAACAGTTACTTTTGCGCGCCCGAGAGTCGACGCGTTTCAAGTCCGCGCGCGGAGCTGTCTGTTGTGTAGTCATACTCTCCTCACTCTCCAAGCAGTAGAGTGGACTACCGCACGCACACGTACTACTTTGGTTTGCTGATTTTATTGTGCCGCCGTATATTGCGGTCCAGTGCTGTCGTCGTGCGCGACACGGAAACAGCGCACCGCCATGCCGGAAATTGTTTGATTACATATCAGTGGCGGGGCGGCCCTCTCGCTTGGTTCCGGGCGCAGTCAGCCGATCGTAGGCGTCCGTAGGCGGTTGTTCTGGCAGAGTTATACTCCGGCGTAGGGCAGGCCGGACATTTTACAGCGCCGTGCGTCAATACATTTTACGGTTGGTTTGCCGCCGCCGTCCCTCCTTGTGTGTGAGACCGCGCCGCAGCACGCCGTGCCACGCCCTTAAACCTACAGCCCTCTCCCCCTCTTTACTCCCCGCTTCCCCCAGCCCCTGTGTGTGTCTGTGTGCGTTATTCGAACAAAAGCAGCGCGTTGTCCACATAACTGGGTGGCGTGTCACATTCCGAACCTCCCTCCCCGCTCCCCCTGACCGGCTCTCGACGCGACGTACCCCTATCCCTCTCCTCCCCTCTCCCCCCGTCGCCTGCGCCTCTCGTGTCATAAACATGTCGGGAGCGCCGGCTGGGGGAAGGGGGCTGGAAGCAGCACGGCAAGCGCCTATGGCCGGCTCTTTGCTTGCACCCCCTCCCCTGGCGCGACGGGTGCCCCATCCCTTATGGTGACGAGCCTATGGGGTCAATAGACTGCACAGTCGTCATTCAAATGTGAAACTAAAAATATATTTTTTTG
>NW_026272462.1:0-1645 GCF_000697945.3 Frankliniella occidentalis | reverse complement strand
TTATAATTATTCCAGATGATGAAAGCGAGATGGCGAGACGGCGGGTCGCGGCGGGAGGACAGGTGCCAGGACGTCTCCGGTAGGGGAACCTGCTCGGAAACCCCTGTCGAGCACGGTGGCGGGGCGCACCCCGGCATACTGGTCCGTGTTCGGCTCGGCGTGCTAGAACTAAACACAGCAGCTGGGTGACTTGAGGTGCCCGAGGCAAGACTTACGTCGCCCGATTACTGGACGCCCTATGGCCACCCATCTGCAACCTCAGGAATGAGAAATGATTGGTGGAGTGAAAACCTGGGATCGAAACAGTTGATCCAGAATAACTTCACAATATCCAAATAGCAGCTGCATGATCCATTTTAATTCATGGACTGACCTTTGACCCCTTTGGAGGGACCAAATGTTGGTTTTATTAGAGCGTCCAGAAAGTACGTTCGTTGGTCTTAAATTCATTCGGCATACAACAGGAGTTCGGCGCCTGTGAGACTCAGGGTAGGCCACCCCGCAGAACACGCTTGCATTGCAGGCAAGATTTTGCCTACCCATCAGGCGCCATGAGAGCGTGCGTTGGCCACCAAACTAAGCAGGTTCGTAACGGCGAATGACGGACGTACTTGGTACTTGCCGAATGATCCCATTTCGGCAAAAATGATTTTTGCGACCCCCCAAAGTTATAATCCCGGAAATGGTTATCTCGGGCCTGGCACGGAATTTATATCGGAAGATAACTCGAAGTCGCTACAATAGTGTGGGGTGTGGGACTCTCAGCTCACCCCAAAGACATTTATGACGTAAAACAGTGGTTTTTCGATTAAAAAACAAGACGGCCTCTGTCTTGTAAATTAATCATTGTCTCGACGGAGAAAGTTCTGGACATTGCCAGATAGTTTCGACGAGGAAAAGATCCACTTTTCCTGCTGGGCAATTCCAGACAGGGGTGTCCCTCAGTGACGGCATTTGTGAGCGACTGAGAGGTGCTACGTATTGTTGCAATACGTCCCGGACGTCCCTAGTCTTGCAAAGACGCGTCTAGTCATGTGCTTCAACAACCCGTAGCACCTCTCAGTCGCTCACAAAAATGCCGCCACTGACGGCCATTTTTTACCATTTTTTCTGGAATTGCCCTGCTGCTTATCTATCTTGGGTCCCAGACTGACAGTGTAGCCACGCCCGGCGGCGGGCTGGCGCGCCCATTGGTCCACGGCGAGTGGTACGACCGAGTGCGACGAGCTTCCCGCCCGACTCGACCGGTTCCGCGCGGATCTGCCGCGCTGCCCCCGCGTTGAAGACCCCGCGAGCCCAGGACCGGATCGATGGGCGTCCTGCCCGGGCGCCGCGGGGCCCGCGGGGTGGTCGTCAGCGCGCGCGTGTCACACCATCAGCGTTGTTTGCAAACGCGCGGCGCTGTCGTGTTTGCTTGCACCGCACCGCCCCGGCTGCGCTTTGTCTAATTGGCTGGCCTCTCGAAAAAGTCGAGGTTTGTTTACAGTGGTTGCGGAGCAGAAAGCAGTGCTCAGGAGGAAGAGGAGCAGGGAGCAAAAGGAGCAAGAGTGGGAACGAAGCAAGACGAGCAGGAGAAAGAGCAGGAGCAAGAGCAGGCTCAAGAGCAGGCTCAAGAGCAGGCTCAAGAGCAGGCTCAAGAGCAGGC
>NW_026272461.1:0-1148 GCF_000697945.3 Frankliniella occidentalis | reverse complement strand
CCCGTAGCCCGCAAGAAGAGTTCGCGGCGCGGGAATTACCTCCACACACCCAGTAACCCAAGGCGAATGGAGAAGGCTGTGCTAGCAGTAGGGGAATGTCTGTGCGCCAAGCAGCCTATGTCTACAATGTCAAGAGGTCTACACTCGCTGACAGGTACAATAAGCCTAGTAGGAGACAGGTAGCCGGTAGGCCCAGTGTTCTCAGTGATACGGAAGAGAGGGCCATTGTCGAGCATGCGTCCTTTCAGGCAAAGTGGGGGTTTCGCCTCTGCACGATGGACCTCCAGCTGATCGTTAAGGACTATCTCGGCAAAAAGGAACAGGATGAGCCTAGGTTCAAAAACAACACTCCAGGGAGCAAGTGGATACAGCATTTTTTGAAACGGCACCCAGAATTACGTCTCACAAGGCCTAAAGTTATCTCTACTAGTCGTGCTAAAATAAATCCCGATCTGTTGAAGAAATATTTCGCAAACTTAGCGGATTCCCTCGATGGCGTACCCCCAGAAAACATTTACAACTACGATGAGACAAATCTGGCGGATGATCCATCCCAGAAGAATTTAATTCTCCGAAGGGACCAAAAATACGCAGAGAAGGTTATGACGACCTCGAAATCGGCGACATCCATCATGATGGCGGGAACTGCTGCGGGTGAAGTGCTACCTCCTTATGTCGTTTACAAGTCGAAGGAGCTCTGTGAAACTTGGGTCGCCGGTGGGCGACCAGGTACTAGATATAACCGATCGAAGTCAGGGTGGTTCGATCAAGTGATATTTACAGACTGTTGTTTCTTTTTAACCGTTTGCGATTTTTCAGGCAGAGCTCAACGAAACCTTCTTTCTGCGTTCAAGGCTACGGGTATCCACCCACTTGATGCCAACGAGGCTCTGAAGAGGGTACCCGGGGGTTTGGCATCGCCACCCCGAGAGGAGGTAGTAGAGCGTGTTTCTGGTGCATTGCTGGAAAATCTGCAAGAACTGAGGTACGGACAGAAGCAACGTCAGGCACGGCGTGGTCGGCGTTTGAGGGTTTCACCCGGTAAAAGTTGGGTCGATCCAGAGCCTCACCGATCGTCAAGTGAAGATGGATCGGAGGTTGTCGACAACCCAGAAACAGGTACGTCCAGGAACGGTTGTTCCGAGGGT
>NW_026272460.1:0-1604 GCF_000697945.3 Frankliniella occidentalis | reverse complement strand
GGGAGGGAGGAAAGGGAGGGTGTCCCTAAAGACCCTCTGAAGGTGAGGGCGCCTGCAGAGAGATAACTCAAATGAAAGAGAAAAGCACTGCGGGAGGGAGAAAGGGAGACTTGGCCCGGCCAAGGGGATGAGGGTGGCGCGCGGCCGAGGAAAGGGTCGAGGTTTGGTGTGGCTGCCTGGAGCCCCTCCAGACCGTCGCCGCCGCCGCCTCCTCCTCCAGCGGCTCCACCGTAATTGCGAATCTCTTTCTGGCCGCGCCTTCCTCCCCCGGCCCAGGCCCTGCCCGACCAGACCCGCGCGCTCCTCCAAAACTGACGAGCACATTTTCAAGACGTTATCAACACCCGCACCGACCCACCCCACCACCACCCCGGGGCCCGGGCCAGCAGGCGCCCTCTAATCGACGGCGGGGCGGGGCGGGGCGGGGTGGCCTTGGCAGGCCAGGGCGGGCAACAACTGGACGCCAGCCAGACTGCATCACAATTAGGCGCAACTGCATGGCTGCATATGTGCGTGCCCGTCTGCCTTGCGAGAGACCGCCCCGCCGCCGCGGCAGAACGCGAACGCCCACCGGCGGACCGCAGCGCACGCGCCATTGATTTATCGGTAACAACGGCGAGCGAGAGTGAGCGAGTACGCGGCGGGCGAGTGCGCGCGCGCGAGAAAGAGTTGGAGGTGGGCGAGTGACCCAGCAGCCCGGCCGCGGGAGGACAGCGGCAGCAGCAGCAGCAGCCGCAGCAGGGCGTCGCCCGGGCAGCCCGGCCAGGCGTAGCCCCGTGAACACGGCAGCTTATGAGGCCCGGGCGGGCGTGGCGCCTCGCTGCCCAGACGACGACGACGACGGTCCGCCCGCTGCCAAATCACCGTGACGCGACAAAAGAAAACAATCGCCACCGACCAATCTTGGTGACCCAAGTACCTCCCACACCGAGGCGTCAGCGTGTGTGAGTGTGTGAGGCAGCGGCGCGTCGGCGGCGGCGCGGTGTTCGAGTGCCTCTGGATGGAACGCCTCGCCTCGCCGCCCTCGGGCCCAGCAGCAGCAGCACAGCGGCGACGGGACCGTCCGCCCCGCCACGTCCCGCCCCCGCGACAAAAACGAGCGGAAAATTGGGCGCGACAAGAAGAAACGGGCGGCAGTGCGCGCTTTAATTCCCCCCTGGCCGCCTCTGGCCGCGGGGCCCAGGATGACGACGACACGACCGACTGCGCCCGCTGCCCCGTGACCCACGACAGGCCGCGCGCCGCCCACGGCGCCGGGGCAAGCGCAAGAAGGGCGAGCGACAGGATACGGTACGATTTGGCGCAGTGTAGCAGCCCTGCCCTTCCCGAGCTCTGCTGCTCTGTCCGGTGTGCCCGTGGGGGCCGCGCTAGCAGCTCCCGCTCGGCCCCGTCGTCGTCCACCCTTTGACGGTGGCCGACGAGAGAGAGGGAGACGAGACGCGACGCCGCGGGGGCTTGCCGAGCTTAGCATGCGAGCCCCATGCTGTTTGAGGCCAGGTCGGCGGCGCGGCGGCGGCACTGCGGGGGTCCGCGGGGGCGCGCCGGAGTGGACACACTCGCTGCACGTCGCCGATGTGTCCTCGTCCTCCCCCGCCCGCCCCGCC
>NW_026272459.1:0-2187 GCF_000697945.3 Frankliniella occidentalis | reverse complement strand
AAAAGACCAAAAGAGAAGCAAACTAAAAACAGTCAGTTAAGAAAATAAAATAAAACAAGAGGACATCTTTAGCTACTTTTCACCAAAGTAGATAGGATTCACTTCTTTCGCATCAAAGTCCAGGCTGCAGACTGGACACACCTTTCTTGCACGCAGAATTTGGCCTGGTGTCTGCAACCACTTGTCCAGACACTCTTTGTGGGAGTAGTGCCCACACCTCGTTACAGCCCAACTCCCAGCGGTGTCTTCCTTGCAGATAGGGCAAGTTACAGGGGCCTTGGGAGTCCGTCCCTTAGCTGGTTTGGGAGGATGCTTGCGTGGTCTCCCCCTTTTCTTGGGTGCTGTCTTCGGTGATGTGCTTGGAGAGTAATCTGGGTCTGCCTCTTTCGGTTTCTTGTTCGTGGAGGGAGCAAAGTCCGGTGATAGGGACCTCTCTTTCTCATCACTTTGTCTGGCAGAGGTGGGTTTGCCTCTCAGGAAGGAAAATCCTGGAGACACAGAGGGCTCAAAGTCCCGTAAAAACGCAGGGCTTGGTGACTTCACTTTCTTTTCACCATTCCTATACCCTCTGCTTCGAAGCAGAGAAGTTGGAGAGCAAGAACTCTCGTCATCAAGGAATGTGGCAGATGGAGATCGAGAGCGTGCTCTGGGATCCAAGTCCTTGAAACAATCAGGAGTAGGGTGTCTACTGGTCCTCTTCTTTTCAGCAAATCGGGAGCTGGGAGGAGAGGGTGTCCTTGAAGCTCTCCTACTGCGTCTATTTGATGAGAAGGACGAATTGCTTGAACTGAATTTAAAATTGGAGGGACTCCCATATTTACGCCTGTCCTCAAATGTATTGGATTGCGAGTGATATCTGGATTTCAGGTGATCAGAAGAGGTGGCCGGAGAGGGGCTTCTAGATTTTCGTTGAAATGTCTCAGACTGCTTTGATCTACTTGAACTGGTGCAAGGCTCGTCACAGGAATATCTTGATGACGGATGGGGAGAGGTAGGCCTGCTACGAACAGTTGAGCGTTTGCTGGATTTCTGATCGAAGTAAGTGGTCGGAGAGGGGCTTCTAGATTTCCGTTGAAATGTCTCAGACGGCTTCGACCTTGAACTGGTGCAAGGCCCTTCATTGTAATACCTAGACTGGTAGGGAGACGTAGGCCTGCCACGAACAACAGATTTCACACCCGATGGTTGTGGGTCTTCCCTCCAGGAGGCTTGAACTAGTGCTGGGCTTGTCAAAGTTAAAATGCCTTGCTGGATGATGCGGAGAGGTAGCCCTTTCAGCAGGCAAGAACGATTTTTCCCTCCAGGATGTCTCACAAGGCTTTGATCGTCTTGAAGTGGTACTAGCCCTGTCATAGTTAAAATAACTTGGACGATACGGAGAGGGAGCCCTTTCAGCAGGCAACACAGATTCCACAACTGCAGGTGGATCTTCATCAAACATCCACGCGAAATCAGGTGAAGGAGACCGTTCATGAGAAGTTGACCTTTCCCGATCTTCTGAGTGGGGAGGGTCCATTATCAGCACATCAGGTGTCGCAGGTGTTGCAGGTGTCGCAGGTGGCGCAGGTGCCGCAGGTGCGGTACGTGCGGCAGGTGTTGCAGGTGCCGCAGGTATAGATGAAACTTGCTCACATGTAGATACCAATGGCACCATTGGCGGAGTTATGTGCACAACTTCTGGTAGAGGTGGACGCATAGAAGTGCCCCTACCAAAAGCAGACGTCATCTGCTGCATGAACAGCAAGAGATCTGAAACAAAGAGAAGCTCGTTGGTAAAAATGAAGAGGGACAACACTGCAAAACTAGTGTGTATTCATTATGCACACACATTTCTCGCAAACACCAAAGATAAAAATATAAATTAGAGCTAAAAAGGAAAAATGCTGATAAATTTTCAAGCAAATTTCACTTTACAAGTCAAGCAATTTAGTTGAAAATAAACGTGGATTGAAAACTAGTTGTGATTCAATTCAAGATGCATGCTCAGTAATTTCTAACATCTAGAAAATAATTATAATCATTACCTTGGGGGTTGATGCATATCATTTGAGGCTGTCCTGAAGAGGGTGGGTAGACAGCCATTGGGCCTGGGCGAGCTGCAACTGAGACTTGAGCTGGCGCAGCGATGTCCTCAACTTGGTTTTGGACTGGAGCCAGCGCAGCAACCTGATCAACTGGGTCTTGTGC
>NW_026272458.1:0-5229 GCF_000697945.3 Frankliniella occidentalis | reverse complement strand
GCTGTTTACTTCTGATTGATATTCTAGCATTGGCGGAAGTAATGAATTCGTCTATAGACGGTTCAGTTTAAGCTGACTCGGTCACTGTCGGCTGTAGCTACAATCTTGTAGCTACAAACAGGGACGTCCTGCTGTGACGTTTTCACAGAAGTATGAGGATAAGGTCAGACTTTCCGTCATCCGAAACATCTCACATAAATTTGTAATTCTTTATTTACAACTTAATTTTGATACCTAATGCATAGGGTCTTAACACTAGTCATGGGACACCAACTCAACTCCTGAGCAGTGTATTCCATTGTATGTCATATCACATGTAGTCTTACTTAACAATGCTCATAAGACATTATAACTATAAAAGAATTATGATAATGATAAATAACACAAACATTTCTTTCAATCTACAGCTCTATCACAAAATTCTTCATAATTTTTAAACATGGATAATTGCATCTCATGATTCCAATTTCAATATAGCATGAAATTCACTTAAACATTTTTTTCAACAAATGCTGGGCCAAAGTTGATCGCAAGCAATTAAATCACACAGACATGAATGAGTTTACCATGAAGGGATTGTTTTGAAATAATCGAGTATTTCTTCTCAGAATTGGTGACATAAGTAAAACACACGTACCTTCATGTAACTACATAGAAATCATAGGCAGCAAGAAAATAAGTCATCAATAAATCCATTCTACAAAATAAATTATGAATTGAAGACATGAACATCTAATGCCGTATGCAATCACATACAATAGCAACTAGGCCTACAATTAAAGGTAATGAGATATGGATGAAAATGGTACAATACAAATGAATATGATAAAGTCACTCATACCAGGAAAAGTTGGGGGAAAAATAATTTTACTATCATTACAATAACAGTCAAATTGACATTGGCATTTTGACAATACATTTAGTTGTCCAGGCAGCAGTGCAAAATTCAAACCGCAGTGGGTCTATTTTAAGAATGAATTTCCATTAATAAGTGGAACCATAATGTTGTCGAAATACTAGTCTTCAAATCTAAATATAGCGAAAACAATAATTTCTCTGAAGTAGTTATTATTTTTTTGTCAGGATTTTTAACTTTAGTCAGTAGATAAAATTTGTATATATATGGCGATTTTCCCAGGCTTATATCCTGGTCCTCTTTGGTGTTGACTGATGGCATGTTGAAAATTATTACAATCGGACAGACTCAACATTTGCTGAAACTGAGCTGACAACACCATTAGAAGGAGGCGCCTGCATGGAAATTTCTTCTTTGCTGTGTTTTTTTGGCATGAGGAACATAGTTCCGAAGAACATGATAGAGCCTAAAAAGAGAAATAGAAATAATTAATAAAGGTTCCTCTTCCTACTTGACTTTTCCCTCTATAAGAATTTTTTTTTCAGGTACTTACTGATAAATTGGAATCCTACGTAGAATATGTACAAAGCCTCACGGTATCCCAGAGTTTTGCTGACAGGCTCAACAAGAACAGGAAGGTTTCCTCCAATGTTGTTCATGACAAACAGGAAAACTCCAACAGTAGTTGAGCGGACAGACATAGGGACCACTTCCACAAGAGTAGCAAAGAGAATTCCAAACCACATCTCAGCTGAAAAAGGGCAAAAGAATAAAATTAGCTTTTTGAAAAGAAATTCTGTACTGCAAAGTTATGTTTTCATTAAATTTCTTCTTATGACGACTTACCGAAGAGGTAGGCAATGCCAAGAGTGATCATGGCCCAAAGGGGGTCAAAGTACACACTTCCAAAAGCGAATGGGGTAGCAATCAACTGGCTGAGGGCGAGCACGAGCAGGCGACCGCGCACCCCCATGTACAGCACGAAACGGTCAGAGATGACGCCGCCAAGCATGACTCCGATGCTGCCCACCAGGCACGTCACGATGAAGAGCGACCAGCCTAGGTCCACGCCGGGGAAGTACTGGTTGTAGTACAGGTCGCAATTGTACGCGAAGCAGATGCCACCTGTAACAGATGGGAGCAGCAATCACAACACCGCTCTAGAGCTCCGCACCCGGAGCGTGACGAGCAGGTCTTCCCCGCGCCACACTCACCGCAGTGTCTGACGGAGGCCGCGAGGCACAGCAGCACGACGCGCGGCTCCAGCAGCACCTTCCACGCGCTCTCCACCTCCTTCTCCGGGTGGTTCTTCTCCACGTCCAGCACGGCCATCTTGCGGTCCATGGTCGAGTCGTCGGACTCCTTGTTCTTCTCCTCGCCGATGACGACGCGGTCCGGCTCGCGCAGCGTGAGTCCCGTGAGGCCGGCCACGGCGATGGCGACCACGCCCGTGATGTAGTAGCACGCCCGCCAGCCCTGCGGAGGAGGAAGGCAACGGAGTGAGACATACGCCCGGAGATGAGCAACAGAAGTCTATATCCTGCGACTAAAGGATCGTCCAGAAAGTACGAGCCGTTACGAACCTGCACGGTTAAACCCGTGCAAGCTCTTATAGCGCCTGGTGGGTAGGCAACATATCGCCTGCAGCGCGTGCGTGTACTGCGGGGTGGCCTACCCCGAGTCTCGCAGGCGCCGAGCCCCCGTAATCCACCGAGTAAATCTGAGGAAAACGAACGTACTTTCTGGACGATCCCCTATGGCCCGCGATGGGACTCAGACCGCCCCCCTGGCCACCGTACTCACCACTCCGAACAGGTTCATGGGCGTGACGTAGCGACCGACGGGGAACGCCAGGCCGTAGCCGCCGAAGATGCCCCAGTTGAAGACGGACATGACGAGGCCGCGGTCCTTCTCCGGGAAGATGTCGGAGAGCACGCCCGTGCTGAGCGGGTTGCAGGCCGCCTCGCCCGCCGCCAGCACCATGCGCATCAGGATGAGCATCCAGTAGGCCTTGGCCGCGCCCGTCCCGATCACCGAGACGGCGTAGATGAGCGTGGCGATGCACAGCATGCGCACCCGGTTGTACCGGTCGGCCGCGATGCCGAAGAACACGCCCACGATGGTGTAGACGGCGATGAAGGTGGGGCCCGCCAGCCACTGGTAGTCGTAGCCCAGGCCGTTGCGGTCCCACTCGCAGTGGGACTCGTCAGCGCACCTGCGGAGGGCAAAAAGGGCGTGTTATGGCAAAAGTTTTCCAGAAGGTGTGGCGCCCGACACGCCGATAGAGGAGTCGGCATCCCGCGGGGTATACTCACTCCTCCTGGGTCTTGAGAGTGTCGCACGAGGTGAGGTTGCCCACGCCGTAGTGTGTCGCATTGATAAACTGGCACGCAAAGTCGCCGTAGCCGAGCTCCCTGGACGTGGCTTTGCTCGTTACACCTGGAAAAGCCGGGGGGACAACCGTCAGAAAAGGAGAGCCGCCGTCGCACATCACATCCGGGACTGTAACGACGGGGAGGAGGGACATGCATGTAAATTATAGGGGAGTGTCACCTACCGATCAGGAAGTGGCCGAGCTCGGCCAGGAGGTAGCCCAGCGTCAGGATGACGAGGACATACCACTTGTACAGGAACTTGAACTGCGCCAGCACGGGGAACATCATGGTGGCGGCTGGGGGTCAGGCAACCTGCAACACGAGACACAGAGGGGAGCGGTTAGCAAACTCATAGGGGGAGCGAAGGAGTGTCTCGTCCGGCGCAGTCCGGCGGCACCTCTGGAGACACAATGCAAGGGCAGGCCGGCGCGGGCGGGGCGGGGCGTGCCGCCCTCACCTTGCTCCATTTAGATTACTCTCCGCCTGAAGGAGCATCGGGACGCCGCCGACGCCAGTCGGTCACGACGGCGACGGCAACGGCGACGACGTCAACGATGTTGTTTCCACAGACGAGATGCTCTTTGCTCACACATGGCGTTTAGTCCCGCCCGTCACCCGGTTACAATTAAAACAAATTCGGCCGCGTCGCGCACGACAAGTGGCTCATCATCAGGCTCATCACTTGTGGACGCGGGGGCGCGACGCGACGTGCCGGCACTTTAGCCTTTGGGCGGGCGGGCCGGCCTCGCCGCGCACTCGGCATCCACGGCACGCACCCGGCCAACACGCACGCACGCTGTGCGGGCCGGCTTCATCAGTGCCTCATCATCCTCGTCATTACTACACACACTTCACCTCAGTCTGTTTTCTTATTTTTCCTCTTTGTGTCGCTAATTGTTTCATATCTCGTTTTCAAATCCCCCGCGCCGGATATTTTCGACTCGAAGAGTGCGTTGTATATATATCGCCGCGGAGAGTGTCGTGTCGTCCGTGGTGTCCAGGATGTTACTCCGACGGGGTCACACCCCACTAGTGCGCGCTGCCCGTCGAGGCCGTGTATCACGACCGTCCCGTACCGCGCACGTACTCGTCGCCGCTAGCGATCGACTTTTTGCATACTCCGCACGTCCATCTGGACTAGACCGGCGAGGGCGAGGGATAATAACACGTTGAGTCCCACGTGGCCACACGGTGGCCATGCTTTGCTGTTGTGGTACTCAACGTGATATTGCCTGGGGGCCGGGTGCTCGAGCTGGACCACTCCTTGGAGAGACAGCAGACAGCACGAGGCGGCTCAGAGATGCCCTGGAGGAGGGAGAGAGAAAGAGAGACGTCCTTCCCACCCACTCCTCCTCCTCCTCCTCCTTCCGGGCTGCCGTCGACTGGACCTACACGCCCGCCAGCCGCAGCGGCGGCGCGGCGCCAAGTCAAAATAGCACGCATCGGCGCGCCCGAGCCGGGGGGAGGAGAGGGAGGGGGGATGTAAAGCGTACTTCGCGCGGGCACCAACGCCGCGCAGAAACAAAGAGCCGGAGCCATAGAGCGGCAGCGGTGGCGGCGGTGCCCAAGAAGAGGATCGGGATCATCATTGAGCCTAGTTTGGGGGCTGGAACTGGATTGTGAGGTCCGTTGTGTGATCCTTCCTCCCGCATTACACAATCCGTCTGCACACGGTGCGGCGGAACACTGTGTTCACTACACACTACACAGTATACCCGGACCTGACCGAATCCTGCCGTCCGGCGAGGAGGGGCCTGACGCCTGACGGGTAGGCAGTCCCGTGGCACAGCGGAGCACAGCGGGGCTGCCTACCCGCCAGGCGCTCACCCAACCCAGGGCCCTAAAGAGATGTAGCAGGTGGCTGATGAACCGCGCTACCGCGCTCACTTCTGTAGTTATATTGTACCGCACGCACGAGTGCGGGCGGACTTGCCTATCGCCCCTTGTCCACAGCGCCTTACGGTCCAAGCGAGTTGGCAAATCCACCCGCACTCGTGC
>NW_026272457.1:0-6380 GCF_000697945.3 Frankliniella occidentalis | reverse complement strand
ACCTGCGAGCATGATGCGTTGAGCCCGCAACAGCCTGCCCTTTTGGAGGCACTGCAGTACACTCGCAATGGACCGCTTCTTCCTCCTCCCCGCGCCTCTGCCAACCATCTGTATGGATGTGACTAGCTATTCGACAGCGCTCAGCCCCTCATCAGAGTGGGATAGGCAAGTCCGCGCGTCATCCGTGTACTGCGTGGTGTGCTCATGGCTACCTGCCTACCTCCCAGGCGCCTGCCCGAATTATCTTAACCACACTAAAAACACTTGACATGACTGGAGAGAAAAGGGCCACCTATGACTAAAAATGACGCCCCGGTGTTAAATATCTTTTTAAAGGAAGTTTGTACTTCCATTTCAGAGATTGGTTTGCTATTTTCAAGAACGTTTGGAAGAATGATAGTCGTTCGATATACCTCCTTGATTCCAGTGTTTTCCCATTTTTGTCAGTACAGCGATGACAGCGATTTTCTTTGGGGGTGAGTGTCCATATGACGGCCGGGTATTATTGACCGATAGTGATTTTCTATGTAAGGGCTGTATTACAGCGAGTACAAAACAATCAAAGAAAAGTTCGACGGCTCAGAGGAGCTGTCGCCAGCTGCGCCAGCGCAGCTCGAGGAGGAAGGCGACGCTCGCAGCGCCCAGCCCCCAGCCCAGGCACAGGAAGGCGTCAAACACGCCCAGGCGCGCGGCCTGGCTGCGGTCCTTGCCGGCGGGCGCGCGGCGCCCGGCCCGCAGCGCGCGCAGCGCCTCGTCTCGCCGCAGCCACAGGTTGATGGCGCCCGCCGCGTGCAGGCGCAGGATGGTGCTGTCCAGGGCGGCGGCCAGCGACCCCGCCGTCCGGCGCACGTACAGCACCTGCGGCACCTGGCGCATGCCGATGTCCAGCGCGTAGTGGCAGCTCAGCAGGCACTGCGCAGGAGAGCAGCCCGTGTCGGAGAAAGGCCCCTCGAATCAGACGAAGCACTCTAAACGTCTTACGAGAAGATTTGCCCAGTAATGACTAACCTTGTGTGTTATCAAGGAATTCTTTACTATTGCTCAACTTTTTCCTAGTATTACTGAACGTTTCCCAGGTGATATTAATCACGGTTCTAGTGAAACATCTAAGTAATATCAGGTAAAAGTTGAGTGATACTAAAGAATTTCTTGATAATACACAACAGCACAAAACTTAAGGAGTTACTACAGGCAAATTTTCTTGTAAAAAGTTTAGAGTGCAGTATAAATAAGTATACGAAATTCACTTTAATTCCCGTTGGGAGCACAGTCTCTTTCACGACTGCGAAGTGTTCGTCCGTGTCGAACCGCTCCTCGCATTGAACAGCTAGCGTCTGGTCGTCGTCCGCGCACACCACTAAGCGGTGGTCGGGGAGTCGCAGGCGAGATCTGCAACGCATAAAAGTGGAAAATGCGGTTTTACAGGATTTGAGGCTAGCGGAAAAACAAAGGTAGGATTTCGTGCCTAATGATACAAATTCTTAATTCCATTTGAACTTTTACCAAGGGGTTGTAAATTTCTGCACCTTTAAAAAGATGCTTCGTCCTACCCTACCTTTGTATTTCCAGCTCAGCAGTCAGTACTGGGTGGATGAGAGTGTGGGGCGTTGCCCTACCGGAGAAACTCCGCGTAAATCGGGGAGGGTAACCCAATGACGAGCCGGGGGTCGCCCTCGAGCATATCCTTGACCGAGGAGACTCTCGGAGGCGGCTTCGGGGTGGCATTCTCCGCCGAGAGTAGGGCTTTGATGACCACGTTCACGTTCAGGACGAGGATGAGCCAGGCCCCCGACACCCAGCGCACGGTGTTTCGGGTGCCCCGGTGCCGCCCTTGGCCGACCCCGGCGCTTCCTCCCTCACACTGCTGCTCATTCGAGTTTCCCGCTGATCGCCGCTGGGGCCCGTCTCTCACGTTCAGAGTGGCTTTCTCTGCCGGCTCGCTCAACATCAGCCCTCCCCCGAGCACTACTTCCTCGGTCCGCAGCCACGCCCACACTTTTTTTGTGTTGGCTCTTTCGACAAGTTCGGCGCTTTTGCTTTGGCGAGGAGTGCGGACAGGATTGTGGGACACCGGCTGCCCCGAGCGGAAGGCCGCGGGGGCCGAGTGACTGACGACTCTCGGTCGCCTTGGAGGAGTATCCTTCGCTGGTCCGTGAACCCAACCTACAAAACAATCGAGCAGTTTGCACTCACTCCACATTCTCATTATGTTGGGCCTGTGCGCGTTGACCCCCCCCCCCCTTCCGGCAACTTACGTTCAGAAGGCGCGATCGATGACGGCCTGCGCGTTACGGACGGCTTAGATACTTCGCACAGCATGGCCCACGTGTCAAGGGCCGACTCAACGAGCACTTCGCTGCAAACAAAACATAATACTCAGAATGTGTCTGAGCCACCCACTCTAGCGGCGAGTGCCTCCATACGCAAACCAGCGCCTTCTACACGGGCGATAACCAGATACAGACGGGCTCACCTAGCGGTGTTCCGCGAAGGTGCTCAAGCCATCGATTAGTCGGAAAAGACGTTGCAGGGAAAGTACCTGAACCACCCACGACGTCCGCCTTCAATGACGAGAGCGGCGTGTGTCACGATGGTGACGGCCGCCGCCAAGCCCAAGGACACCAGCAGCCCGGACCGCCAGAGCCTGAGCGTGACGGCCGAGAGGTGGCCGCGCCCGCCGTCCTCGGGCTGGCAGCGCACATGCAGCTCGGCGTTCACCTGAGGGGGAGGGGGCGGCCAGAGAAAAGTCGTCGTTAGACGAAACGAGGGGATCCATAGAGTAGTAGAGGTGCTCATCTTCCGGATTATTTTGTTTGGACATCCCCCAAGACTGTTTCGACCGGGAGCAGGGGGCGCTCGATTTTTTGGCGTCCGTGTTTCACAGGAAGACAAGGCAGGGGGAGACGCGGCATCGGTTGCACGCCACCGCGCCGTGCCACCGCTCCGCTCAAGTTGGAGAGGGAACGGCTTGCTCTGTTGTAGCTACTTGAGCAGTTCGAAGAACTGAGAGGAGAGGCGTGGTGTGCTCATCCCGCACACACGCAAGCGCCCGCCCTGTGCTATCAAGGGCGGAGGAGAGGTAAGAGAGACTTTTTGTAATCAGGTATAGAGACACACGGTAAAACAATGTCTGATTTTTAGAGGGAAAAGGGAAAACTCTAAGGACCCCCCTTGGTTTGATGAAAACTCCTCGGATTTCGAGAAAGTCTCCAAAAAAGGTGGAATTTTTCCTTATTTTTTGAGAAGCTTCCTTAAAACCTGAGGCGAGGTCTTAGTTGTCCTCAAAAATGGGAATTCCTCAATGTTTCCTCCCTTTCCTAAAAAAACCCAACAGACATTCTTTTTATCGTGCAGTCTTGGGGACTGTCTAAAAACTCAGAAAATAAGCACTACCCAAACGCCTCGCACCACGCAGGACAGATGCTATACTACTAGAGTGCAACGGAGAGTACGTATTACATGCAGGAAGGGCAGCGTGGCCCGCAGCAGCCGCATCCGCCGGGCGGTGAGCAGGTACGGCGCGAGCCCCACGTCCGAGCCGCCCTGCTGCACGAGTGCCAGCCCCACGGAGTGCGTGCTCCTGCCGGGGAACACGTCCCGCGCCACGCCCTCGCGCAGCACATCGGGGTGGAAGTTGTACGACTGCGCCGTCGCCTCGAATATGGACCGTAGCTGCGGGGGAAAGGAAGGACGCGTCATCATATTCATACTGTTTGCCGAGGAGACAATTTCAACAGTCTTTTAATTGCCACACGTCCTGACCAACCACTCGAGTTTCAAGAGGTTCTCCGTCGCCCCCGCATCGCGTTTCTGACGTACCGACGTACAGGTTGGCCCGGATGAAGCAGCCTCGCAGATCTTACAAAATCGACAGATAAGAGCATCGAGATCGAGCGTAAAACGATGCAGCAACAACACTCATAAAAATATGGCACTTGACTGGGCGACTGGGAAGCTTTTAACTCACCGCCCTGAAACTTACCATCGGTATGAAATTCGTGATTGAATACGGGGGAAATCATTCCTTCTGCCCTCAGTTTTCGCAAACCTCCAAACAAATCGTTTAGAGAAATGTAACTCTCGTATAGTGTGCTCAGGCTTTTATCAGCCTGATAGCCGCACCACACCGAGCTGTAAACATACATAATTTACATTATCATCGCGAATGTTGGAGAAAGTGGACCGTGTCGTCCAAGTGCTCTGCTCGCGACCTGTTGCCCGCCTGTGTGGGAGAAGCAGTGAAAAGAGACACACTTGTCTGGTCGGGGAGCGCCACCGCCACGACGGCCCTCGCCCAGGACCGCGACCAGAGCTGGAGGAGCGTCTTCGTCGCGTCCTTTTGCACGGCGAAGCCCGGCACTCCGACCAGCAGGGCGAACAGACGGGAGAGGGGCTGGAATTCGACGCGGTTAATCTGCGTCAGAGAATAACGCCTTATTCGAGATCGGTTCACGCTTTTAGGGATCGTCCAGAGAGAGTACGTCTGCCATTCGCCGTTACGGACGGTCATAGCGCCCACTGAGTAGGCAACATCCGACCTGCAGAGCGTGCGTGTACTGCGGGCTGGCCTACCCCGAGTTTCGCAGGCGCCGAGCTCCGTGGTTTATTTTGCCGAAAGAATCTGATGAAGACGGACGCACTTCCTGGACGATCCCTAAAGTCACGACGTCACTAATAAAGGCCTCTCTTGTCGAGCCGCCCTTGTTTCTGCTCTGGAAAGACCTGGACACAATGCGACAATGACACTCGCTTACCTGGTGCTTGACGAAGTGGCGCGAGCCGACCAGGACAAAGGTGATGCTGGCGGAGCCGACTGACCGGTCGCGCTCTCGCGTGCCGTTCTCGCTGACCGGCGGCGGGCACGCCAACATCAGCGCCGAGTGCGACCTCTGGTGTAGCAGGGCCAGGAGTGCGGACGGAAGACTCGCGGTCGCATCCAATAACTTGTTATTCAGGCTGGGAAAGTGTTTCGAATGTGCAACAGGAGGTCGAGGAGGGTCTTTATGATGGCCGGCAGCAGGAAGCCCAGGATGGCCAGGGGAAGCAGCTGCACGGGCAGGCACACCAGGAGGCGGAGGGGGAGCGGCACGTGGGCCACGAAGCAGAGGTAGGCTATCATCAGGAGAGGGGGCGCCATGGCTCGCGGCGACGATCCGAGGCTGCGACGCAGACTTGGAGGCCTCGTCGTCCTCCATGCACAGCTGCAGCGTGCTCCCGGCGGCGTCGTCCGGAGCGAGAAACTCCCGCAGAAACTCGACGACAAACTGCGACAGACTCGACACGACGGTAGCGGTCGGGCGACGGGGATGACTTTCGAGTTCCTACAAGCAGGGAGCGGGGCGGAGCGTTTTGTGTCGGTTGCAAAGTCCAAAACACCCGACGATGCGTTGTGTACTCTGAAAAAAAATGATCGACAGAAACGCGCACAGCGTCAAAGTACAAACCTCGGCGAGCAGTGTGTCGTCCAGCGAGCTGTCGCCGGCGGCCAAGTTATTCGCCGCGTGGAACAGCAGCACGAAGTAAATGGAGAACACAGGGACCATCGCGTCGAGCTGGCACTGCCAGCGCTAGGGGCGATCGATGGGCACAGGTGTGTGCGCAGCCGCGTCAGACTTCTTTTCGCTCTGAAAGAGGGCCGACTGACTAGAGTCCCTGCGCATGCAAGCGGTGTAAGGAGTGACGAGAAATGACAGGAGGGTGGAAATGGGGGCGAAAAAGTCAACTCTACCCAAAATCCACAAGTGTCGATATTCTCGCTCTCCAGAGGGACAGAATTTGAATGTAGTTCATTCGCGATCTCGAGTGAATATTTTTCCCCCTTAGTCACACTTTTAGTAAACATTCAATTTGAGTATAGTATGAGAGACGCAGCCCGGCGGGCTGGCCCGGCCGGCCGGAGCGACCGCCGGGCTCCCGGACGGTTGCGGACGGTCGAAAACTGCCTCTTTTTCGGTTCTGGACTGCGGTGTGTTAGTGGTAGTGTCTGTGGTGTCAGTGGAGTGTGTCAGTGGTGTGCTAAACGGTGTACCAGTTTTATGTCGAAAAACGTTCGATATTTTTAGCAGATGATACCTTACAAACCTTTTGACTAAACGTAAAGAATAGATAAGTAAATTTAAGGTGTCAGCTAGCTTTTACTCTCGAAACGGCAAGGGGATCAAGCGGAGACCAGAAAACAATTTCTTTAGCGCTGGCGGAACCGTGTCCGGGTGGGTGGGTGCCTGAGTGAGTGTCGCTTCAGGCCCCTACCCTTACCCTGCTTAACAATAATAGGCTCCCCGTCCCCCTCCCTGCACAACAATACTATCCGACACCGGCCCCTGTGCCCGCGCTTTTCAACGCCGCTTGTTCCCTGAAATTGCAAATAACAAGAAACCAGA
>NW_026272456.1:0-1364 GCF_000697945.3 Frankliniella occidentalis | reverse complement strand
CCTCCTCCTCCTCTTCAACCTTCACATCTTTCACTATATAGTCACCTGAGCGCAACCCCGACTCAATTTTGGCCAACTTCTGTTTGGCGAGGGCAAGTTTTTCCGCACGTGTCGTCTTCTCAGGTGTCAACAACGACGACGACGATGTAGCGGGCGAGTGTGAGCGCGAGGGGGGCCTCGTGGGAGAAGACCGGGGCGAGGAGGAGCGAGATGAGCCAGAGGGAGTCGACACGGGCGTTGACGACGACGATCGCCGGGACGACGATGGCTTGCTCGTCTCGGGTTTGCCGGCCGTCGGCACCGTGGTCTTGGATGTCTTGCCCTTGCTTGTACGCACCATAGCACAACACGACACAGTTCAACTCAACACAACACAACTTCGGTTCGGTCAGTCACTGAGAGGCACGAGCACAGACCAATCAAAAGTATCTGTGTGTCAGGTGAACTGGCGCTGACCGAAGAAAGCTCGGTCAGCGGATGAATCACGAGATTAGCCAATCGGTGCATTGCTATGGTGACGATATAGCAGACGACAATAGCGAAAATAGTCCATCATTCGTTTGTATTATTCCCCCTTCGCTCCGCACGCACAACGCTGCGCGCCGGCGCCGGCAGGCCAGGGGGGAGGGGAAGGGAAAGGGCCCGGAAGCTGGGAGTCGGGTGCATCGAGCAGACGTCGGGTGCCCTCACCCGACTCACCCGGCAGCCGAGGCGCCTCTCGCCGAGTGCGATTGTCGTCGTGCGAGAGAGACAGCTGCCGCGCCGCCTAGTGCTGTCTCAGTCGCACGCCGGAGCGGTCGGGTGAGCGCGCCGAGCTTGACCGACCGATTGCAAACTCTAAATCAGGGAAAAGAGGCGTTCATTCGGCAGGAAGCTGGGACAGGAGTGGTCATCAAGAATGTAGCATGGCAACGCGCGAGACAGAGGGATGCGCATTCGCGGAGGCGCGGTGTTGTCGAAAGTCGGCACAATGTAATACACACTTTATAACACTTTCCCTCCTCTTTTGAAAAGGCCTGGAACTTACAACCAATACTAAAACGCGATGACAAATGGGCGGAGAAACACGCGACATGCAAACGGGAACTAGAAACCTATACGGGAGGGTAAGGACGCGACAGGTAGTACGGCGAGTGGCGAGTATCGGTGGCAGCGGGATGCCAAAGTCTTATTTCTAGTTGAGGCTGGAGAGCTGCGACCAGTGGGCACGGCGGCGGAGTGGAAGTCAACCTGGAACTAGGCGGGGTTCGTTCTGAGGATGGGACGGGTAGTCCAGTACGATGGTCTTGACGGGAACGGATTGACTTCAGAATGAACAGAACGGGCATCTCCAGGAACGGGCTGGCATTCGCGGCGTCGACCCA
>NW_026272455.1:0-2086 GCF_000697945.3 Frankliniella occidentalis | reverse complement strand
AAAATGTTGATTTGCACCAAGTTTATAGCCACATGCGTGTTATTATTTCTACAGGACGACCCGGCCGTGACCGAGATAACAGCCACCGCCGCCCCTGCCCCAGTGCCGAGGGGCCGATCTCTCGTGGTAAGCTACAAGAACCAGCTTCTAACGCCTATGCCGCAGGGATAAAATGCATAATACAAATCATTTTAATGCAGCGAAGATCAGCCATACTATTCACCACATTGCCTGATCATTAACGGGGTTGCCAATACGATCTTACTAGCATTGGGATTCGTGCGTCATTCTTATTCTTTCTCTGTTAGCATGGAAGGCATTTATTTTGCATGAAGGCTAGTTTCACAACAAAACTTCTTGCTCTGTCCAATCATTTTCCTTCGTCATTTGGCCTCTGGCCCTCATACATCACCTCCATCCACTTCGCATGTCATGACAGGGCTTCGACGAGCCCTCGCTCTCCTCCAAGACGCCCGTGCTCGTCTTCGCCGAGTCCATGACTACCAGCTCGCCAGGAACGTCCTCGACGGCAAGGTGGATGACGACCCTGGACCCCGTTCTCGACCCGACGACCGTAGACGTATTCCAGACGACGCGAATGTCTGACGGTGAGGACGTGATCCCAAAAGGAAGAACGACCACGAAGAGAGCTTCGGAGACGACAACGGCGGCTGCAACTACAACAACTGAAGCAACTTTGACAACAGCCAAGTCATTTGCAACCACAACTACTGGTCAGGTAGTCACGGTCACCAGTCCAAAACCGACTACGAGCACTACTACAACCACCTCAGCTCCGCCGTCTACTACCACCACTACTTCAACAACTACAGCTGGGCCGTCTTCTACCACTACAACAACGACAGCTCTGCCGTCCACTTCCACTTCGAGGCGGCCTGCCACCACGACAGTAAAGCTGCCTATCACAACGACCGACAAGCCCACTGCTCCGTCCACTTCTACCACAACTACCACCGAGCGATCAACTACCATCTCCACCTCAACAACTGTCACTGAACCTCCCCCATCTACAACAATTTCCTCCACATCCACTCCGTCATCAACAACAACAACCACCACCACTCAGCGACCTCTGAGTCAGGTGACTACGAAGCCACCATCAACACCGAGCTCCTCCAGCCGGTCTGGGAAGCAGCTTTCGCCGCCTACAACCGCGTTGCCCAGGACGACTCCGCGGCGAGGGACGACCACGACGAGGAAGTCGGCGACCACGAAGCGCACGACTCCCTTCACCAGTACGACGAGCACCACCACAACTGTAACCAGCCCCTCCACGCCTCCGACCAGCAGTGTAGTGATGGCCGACGTCTCTGAAGAAATGACGACGTACAGGACAACACACGTGCAAAAGGTCACCAAGGAAATACCTATGCTGCCTGAGGACTTCTCTTTCCTGAATAATTTGGTTAGTAGTGATTGCCGCTGAAATACGCCACTGCTGCAGAGGTACAGTAATTTGTATTTGTTTTCTACCTTCCCACCTGGAGGTAAAAGAATGCCATTCATGTGGTTTGCATGTCCCGTAGCCATCCACCATCCCTTCCACATTCTATCCCACATTTAACCCTATTCATAACCCATTGATCGTTTTGTTTTTTCATTCGTGCTCGAGCACTTGGCGTCAGCCCGGCCACGTGGGGGTGGCGGGCGCCGCGCCGGGCTGTCTGTCGTCCGTACAAATGAGCGTGCATGCCTTGCATGGTGTGGGGGATTCAAATTTTTTGTTACAGGGTTAGACAGCCCAGTGTGTGTGAGAAGAAAGTGAATGGAGATGAGTATATATAGTGTTGGAAAAGTTTCCAACAAATTCTTGCGGTCCCCTTACGAAGAACTTTCCCCGAGGTGTTTTTCCCCGCCGAAACGATCGTCCGCTTTTAGATACGCCCCTTCGTGTAAAACCACCTGTAATTTTGACTCTACCCACCGGGAACGCCGTAACAAGTGCAGAGTTCTGAAGTGCTTAGGCTACGCCAACCAAAGCGCCTGCCACGCACTGGGTAGGCCGACCCGCCAAGCAGCTGTGTGGAGCTGGTGGCCCGCCCTGGGTGCTCCGGGAGGGGGGGGG
>NW_026272454.1:0-1318 GCF_000697945.3 Frankliniella occidentalis | reverse complement strand
TCGAGCGGGGCGGGCGGCAGCACGGGTCGGCCGACCAGGACCTGAGAGAGGCTCTCGAGCAGAAGGGCGAGGACGGCGTCGAGCGGGGCGGGCGGGGGCCGCAGCGGGGCGGGGCCCGGGCCCGGGTCGGCCGACCAGGACCTGAGGAAAGCTCTCGAGCAGGAGGGCTTTGCGAGGATGTGCTAATCATACAGGGTGGGTGATCCGCGCGGTGTTTTTTTTTTCTACTTATACTGTACCGCATTCATGCGTCGTGCGAACGGGTCGCATACTCGCACGGGGCCGTAAGGCGCCATGGCGAGCGACGATAGGCAAGCCCGCCCGCACGCATGAATCCGGTACAGCATAAGCAGGAAAAAACCACGGCGCGGATCACCCACTCTGTATAGCGCCAGCAACGCGCCAACCCGCATCGTAGCAATGTGCACAGACAGTAGCAGTCGCTGTGCGCGAGCGGTACGTTTGTCATTGTGCAGAAAGTATCGTTTTTCTCCGATTTATTCGGGAAATCACGTGAGCCCAGCCACGGCGCCCGCGAGACTCAGAGTAGACCACCCTGCAGTACACGCTTGCACTTCAGGAACGTTGTTACCTACCTATCAAGCCGCAGCTTCTTGCAAGCAGTGCACACCCTGCTGTTGATTTTTTTAACTGAAGACTAGTTTCCGGCCATGTACCAAACCGTGCTTTCCTTACTCTCTATTAAACACGAAAAACATATCCGTTCATGCACTGCTCTCCCATCGCCCTCAAAACTCGCAATCGAGGTGGTTTCGCCAGCTGAGGGATCGCACATGTAGGTGCAGCTAACGTGCTTGTCAAGAGGGACGAAAGGTGAGGCGGTCGTGACGACTAAGCATGCAGGGCGTACGGCGTGTGTGCAATCCCGCTTCCCCACTTTACCAAGATGGCTCAAAGAGCTCTGGCTTGTCTGCGGGGTTTTCCATAGTACGACCATAACAGTGACGGCACGACGTCGACTCCAACTGTATTGCGCTGTAGCCACCAAGCACAACACCGCCACGTTCGCCATATCTAGTACATAGGAAGAGTAATGCGACTATCAACGGAGGAAGAAGAATAGCGGGTACAACATATGTTCTGACTACCGGCGCGACGGAAGAGCAAGAGCAGGAAGCTTTCGACCAATCGGTAAAGATTATGCTGTTCCTGCCTCACCTTCTTCATCAGCCAGCCGAGAAACACTGTACCAGGCTCGATACCAGGCTGATTTACACCGCGCAATTTTGTACTATGTAACTCGCCTGCACAGCCTCATGGGTGGACTGCACCATGCTGCAACCCCTTGCCCCCCCCC
>NW_026272453.1:0-1134 GCF_000697945.3 Frankliniella occidentalis | reverse complement strand
GGGGTGTGGCGGGGCGCACAGCGGTCTGATGGGGGCGTCCCGCACATCAAACGCCCCTCGGAGGGACCGTGACAAGACGGATCGCCGAGAATGCGGGGCTCTTTCATTCTCCAAATACCTTCTCTCCGATACGAAACGCCCCCCGTCATCTGCTTTTCCTCAATCAGGGCCCCTTTTCCGGCAGCAGAAGGCGGGGCGAGGGAATAAACAAGAGAAATACAAACGTGGACCATGCTGATGGCATGCTATACGCACCCACCCCTGCTGCACACACAAGCTCACGGCGTAGGTAATGGGTGCCAAAGGTATTGCCAGGCCAGGTCGACTCGACATAAGCTCTTTGGAGTATGGACCCGAGGTCGCATGAGGTTCTCCGCTGGTTTCAAAGTCTGTCACCGTAGGAGTCAATAAGACCAACACGTCCACATATTTTGCAGAAAAACTTTCGCCATTCCGACCAACGAAAACGGGTTACTTATGCCGCAGACGGTATATAAGACGGGTTGGCTCGGCGAGGTGCGATGGGCCCTTCTGCAATGTGCCCGTTGTGTTGCTGGGTTGTGTAAAGTTCATGGGCGAGTAGTGTGGAGCACACAGCGAGAGCGTTGGCCTCTCCCGACGCACCAGGCAGGCAGAGGCCGACTTGGCGGAGGTGAGGGACAATCTCCGGGCCGGACTCGCTGCTATCGCGGAGTGGCACCACAATCACGACCCGAGTCCAACCAACCCCTCGTCGTCGCGTTGCTACCCGACCCTCCCCCCGCGCCTGAGTGAGTACGAGTGTGTGTGTGTGTGTGTGTGTACGTGTGTGTGTGTGTACGTGTGTGTGTGTGTCTGTGTGTGTGTGTGCGTACATGACACTTCGCCATTCATTGCAAGACGCCATGTCGTCCTTATCTTACACCGGGCGGCTACTAGGCGTCCCCAGCGCGCCACGCCCCGCCCCGCCCTTTAAATAAGATGGGCTTTTAGCATTAGCATGCAAACAGATTATGAGGGCGCTGGCCCTGATACGCCCCTCTGGCCTTTCGCAGTATCAACCGGTGGACGAAAGGGCGACCGACAGAGAGAGAGAGAGTGAGGGAGAGAGGGAGAGAGAGGGAGAGAGAGGGGGAGTGGGGGAGTGAGGGAGAG
>NW_026272452.1:0-1517 GCF_000697945.3 Frankliniella occidentalis | reverse complement strand
AGGGGGGAGGGGGTAATACCTTGTCGTCAATTCTGATATGTGCTGTCTCACGCGCGTTGGCACGGCTTGAGATAGGAGAGAGGGGAGAAGGGGTTGGATGGGCGGGGGTGCGGCCGCGATTACATGACACGGCCATGGCCCACGGCTTTACGACATCTCCCTCTCTCTCTCACTCACACACACAGACACACACACACTCTCTCTCTCACTCCACCCCAAGGGGTGGCTTTTATAGCGAATGGGGTTTAAAGTCCCTCCGCGCCACTCGGGAGCCCCTCCGGCAGCTCCTGCGGGGGCTCCCCTGGGGGGTAGCGCGCGGGTGCGGCTGTACGTACGGCGGCGGTGGAGTGGGGAAGGGCAGCGGCCCCCAAGCGGCGTGGGGGCTCAGCGTAAGTGACTTCGACTTGCAGTGATGCAGCAGGGAAGCTTGGCATTGATTCACCCGGCCTAGGGCGCAGGCCATACTGCCTCAGGAAAACTGAGAGGACCGCGGGGGGCGCAGGACGGGCTGCAATGCTGTACGAGAACGAAGGAGAAGCAGGGAACAGGGACTGGCAGAGATATACTAGAGACAGAGATGGGATAGAGCTGAGCAAATGGATGAACATGCACGAGGCCTCCATCTTCCACTCACCGCAACCACTTTCAAACGCTTTTATTTTTACTCCCGCGAGACGTCTACGAGCAGGGAAAACAGCATTTCGTCTTGTCGAGTTGAAGAAAGAAAACACCACCTCCTCACAGCGCGAAACTTTGTTGTAGCACGAAGCATGAAACATCTTTTCTTATTTCTGCGGCAAAGTTGCCTTCCCCTTCCGAGACGTGGGTTGAAGAATTACTCGCCGTCGCCAAACGCACCTATCAAGGGCACTGTTAAACGCTGCCGACTCGGGCGGTTGAAACTGATGAGAAGAGTGCGCGCCAAACGAGCCCGCGGACCGACGTCCTTTTCGCCTAACGGAGTATCGGAGGCGTCTGGAAACGTCATGGGCGAGAAGAGGTACGCAACAGATTGCCAGTGCGAGATAACTCGCGCTTCTACGACGGGCTTCTCCTCCTTGGCCCGCGCCCGCCCTACTCCCCTCCTCCTGCCCCGCTCCTCCGAGAAGCCCTTCCCCAGGCGGCGGTGTTCCGCCTGTAAACTTGATTAGCAGGATGTACAAAGGAAAAGGCCGAGAGAGCGGGAGCTGCAATTGTCTTAGCGCCGCCCGGACGGCGGAGGCGCGAGGCGACGCCGCGCAGAGCAGCAGAGCTCCGCGCCATGAGAGATGGTCGCTCGCAGCAGCAGCGTCAGCAAGCACCCCGCCACTGTACTCCCGTCTCAGTCAAATTAGCGACACGTTTCTGTTCGTGATGATAACACCCGTGGGGTCTGAGTGCGCGAGTGAGAGCCCGCGATCCCGTCCGCCTCTCTCGCACTGCATAGGCTGCTCTAACAGCTGTGCCGAGCTCTGCAAACCGAGTGTACATGTGCTGAGTACACACACAGGGAATACCTTGAATGCATTGATTAATAA
>NW_026272451.1:0-1228 GCF_000697945.3 Frankliniella occidentalis | reverse complement strand
GTCGACACCGCGACTAAGACATCTCACCTGTCACCTAAAGACCCAGTGTTTAGCAACGACGACAAGCAGTTCTTTACGATCTACTTGAACAATCCAGCCAAGATGGGCGACGAGTATCTCTTGTCGATGTCGTTTTCGAGTCCGCTAAAAATGGACAACTACGGCTTCTATGTCAGCTCGTACAAAGTTAACGGGACGACCGAGTAAGTAAAGAAAGAGAACGCGCATACTGTCGTGGATTTCGTGTTTCAAACCTGCGAACTCCGCCGTCTACTCCTCAGGTACATGGCGACGACGCACTTCGAGGCGACGAGCGCGCGCAAGGCCTTCCCCTGCTTCGACGAGCCGTTGTACCGCGCAACCTTCGACATTGCGGTGGCCAAGCTAGACGACGAGATCGCGCTGTCCAACATGCCCCCCGTGGGTGAGCCCTCCAAATACGAGTGAGTACGCACCCCGGCCACCGCCAGGCTCCAGGTCAGGCTCCAGGTCCAGGCCAGCCTCCAGGTCAAGCGACGGCCCGCGTCTCACACGCCTTTGCTCCGCCCTCACCAGCCCAACGATCGGCAACCGCCGGTGGGTGACGTTCAAGCGGACCCCCGAGATGCCGACCTACCTCGTGGCCTTCGTCGTGTCCAAGCTGAAGAAGGTGAACACGACCAGTGACAAGATCAACATCTACGTCCGCGAGGGAGCCGAGAACGGCGTGACCGAGGCCCGCACCGTGGTGCCCAAGCTCCTGAGGTTCCTGGAGAACTTCATGGGCGTCGCCTACCCGCTACCGAAGCTCGACTTGGTCGCCATCCCGGACTTCCCTGCCGGCGCCATGGAGAACTGGGGACTTATCACATTCAAGTAAGCCCCCCTCCCTCCACCTAGCCAAGTACACACACACACATCGTTATCGCCTTAAACTCATGTCGCCGTGATCCCCAGGGAGGACATGCTCCTCGTGTCCGAACTCTCGGCCGCCGACCGCCTGGCCGAGTCCCTCCGCGTCATCACCCACGAGTTCGCCCACCTGTGGTTCGGCGACTACGTCACGCTGCAGTGGTGGAACACCATCTGGCAGCAGGAGGGCATGGCGGCCTTCATGGAGTCGTACGCCCTGGACGGGGTAGGTGCTGACGCCGTTGATCTGGCGCTCCAGGTTCATGGGGGTGGGGGAGGGGGGTTGTTCTAATGGAGAGGTACCTACTTCACTCAAAATAATCAGTGTACACCCACC
>NW_026272450.1:0-988 GCF_000697945.3 Frankliniella occidentalis | reverse complement strand
CCGGGCCCATGACGTGCCGCCTCGCGTGCCCGGCCGCGCCCGCCCCGCCCGCCAGCGCGTGGCGTCATTCGCGATTATTTTCTAATCTCGTTATAAAGTTGTCATGTCCGGCGTTTCGCAGAAATTTGAGAGAAAAACAAGCGTGCGTCCGTATTTCCGTCCGGTGGCGCCGAGGGCGCGTCCTGACGACAAGACGGTATTACCTGTCCTAATCGGCACAACAGTCTTTGAGGACGCCAATGCATTCGAATACCGCCCTTCCCATTCAAAGTGTTTTTCCCGCCGTTGTAAACAAAACGAGCTTTCTCGTGGTCACGTGAGTGTAAGCTACAGTCCACACACCTGCATTGCATACCTTACTGTACAGTAAGTGAAATGCAAGTCCCGAACAACATGCGAGGACTATAATAGTAAGCAGGGATGGCAATGGTCGTTAGACCCCAAATAGTTTGGTGCTGGACGGAGGTGGACACCGCGGTAAAGGTCGAGTAAAGGTCAGTAGGGCAGATCAGCGGAAACTTCCTCAGAATTCGCCAAGGTTCTGCTCGTCGACTGTGATGCAGTGCCCACCCGGGGCACGATTTGCCACGGCAGTCCGTCGTCCGACCGGCCGTCCGGCCGTCTGAGCGCACTTGCGCCAAACACACACCGGGCGACGGGGAGAGGGATAGAAAGAGAGAGAGAGAGAGAGTGATCGAGAGTGAAAAGGAGAGGAAGGTAGAAAGAGAGAGACGCGAGCGCTGAAACGCCACACCGTTTCCGACCGCAGCCGCGGGGACACCGGGCGGCCTAGCAGTCACCCCCTCCCTCCCCCTGCCTCCCGCTCTTTCTCCCTCGCGCCCCTCCTCCCTGATGGGTCAAGAGCAGCCACAGCGGCGTGCACTGCGCTTCGCAAGAGATAGCGCGGGTCGCCCCGCCCGCCCCGCCTCCTGGACACGCCGCGGTATGGTGCCGCAGCTGCGGGTGCTGCTTTCTTCCAGCGCGGCCC
>NW_026272449.1:0-1334 GCF_000697945.3 Frankliniella occidentalis | reverse complement strand
CCCCCATCGCTTCTGCTACTACGTACCCCATTCAGTTTAGAGACGAGCGCAGCAGATTCGAACGCGATATTCGCTAAAGGCGTCCAGAGCAGCAGCAGTAGCAGAAGCAGAAGCAGCAGCAGCAGCAGCAGCAGCAGCAGCGCAGCCGTAGCAGCAGGCGTCGAGATTAGGCGCCACTCTGGCCCAGCAGCTGACTCCGTCCCGATGAGCCGCCGACGCCGACCCACCCCAAAACTTTATCGCACGGCCCCCTCCCGCGCTGCACGTCATTATCGCCTAATCGCGATATTGCCGGTGTTGTATGCTGCAAGGCGGCCACAACGGCGATATCGCGCGCGCCGCCCAACGGCACCACGGTAAAAACAAAGTCTGATTTTTTTGAAAAGGGGAAAACTTAATGAATTTCCATTTTGGGGAAAACTCCCCAGATCTCGCTTCTGATTTTGAGGAAACTTCTCAAAAATAAGGCAAAAATAATCCACCTTTTATGAAGAGACTTCCTCTTAATCTGAAGAGTTTTCCTCAAACCAAGCGGGTTCCTTACAGTTTTCCCTTTTCCCTCAAAGCAGACATTATTTTTACAGTGCCTCGGGCAGCTTAACCCTCAAGCAATCTGCCATTACAAGATGCTATCATTTCTTTTACCGTGGGTCGTACAGACAGCGGGCCAACAAGGTAAATCAGCTTGTTCCCAATAACCGCGCCAACTATTTCTGTCCGGTACGACCTCCCATGCAACTATTCGTCGCATGGCGAACTTGCAACAAGAACTTTTCCTTGACAGTGGATGCACCAGTGAACCCTTCTCGGGGAGGCAACGCTAACCTACCACCGCCGAGAGGGAGGAGGGGGGGGGGGGGTAGTGGCAGGTGGGGTAACCGACCGCAGCATGCGCCCTCCTTCTTCCGACTACAACTTTCCATATCTCGCCCCACCCTCGCCTTCCCCTCCGCCCCCCAGGTGCCCTCTGCCCCCATCCATCCTCTGCTCAGCGGGTGGTCCCGAGCGCCCAGGTCGGATTTATCTGAAACGGACAAGCCCTGGGCAGCGCAACCTTGAAGACGGGCCTGCCGGGCTGCCCGCCTAGCGCGCTATGACGGACCAGAGGGAGATAAGAAGGGGGGGAGGGAGAGAGAGGGGCGGGGGAGTTACGCAGGCAGCGAGAAAGGGGGGCAGAGCGGTCGCAAAACAGCCCCTGTAAAGAATTTAAGGGAGCGCGCGCGGAGCAGCAGCAGCCCGGCCAAAGAAGAAGTTGCGCTTGAAATGCTATTCATAAGTTAGTCCGAGGGTGTTGCTACGCCAGCGGGTGGGGGGTTGGGGGTGCAAAGGCGGAG
>NW_026272448.1:0-7577 GCF_000697945.3 Frankliniella occidentalis | reverse complement strand
GGGGGGGGAGGGGAAGAGTAAGGGATGTAGCAGGGATGAGGGCGTCCCATCGCGCTTGGTTGACTTGCTTTGATGAAATCGTTATGAGGTGCGCGCCCCTCCGTCTAAGCGCGTGGCGACGCGAGGCGCGACGCCGTCGGGTGGGCGTCTGCCGCGTCGTCTGTCAGCTCAGCTGCTGTGGGCGTGGGCCTGCTCAGCTGGGCCCCCTTCGCCGTGCAGCCGCCGCCGCCACCCGATCGGCGTCTCATCTGTGAAAGTAAAGTTCGGACGTGGCGAAGATTTAGAGCGGCGCGCCGCGCCAGCAGGCTGGGCGGCCTGCTGCTGTATATTCATCACCGGCACCTAACTAACTCTGCTTTCCCCGCCGAATTATCCCGCGCTGCCAGGCTCTGCCCCTCGCCCCGCCCGCCCCCGTCCGCTGTTACGTTGTCTCGTGTTCGCGCTGTTCGGTCTCTCAGGGCGGCGCCGCACAACCACCGTGTCGTGTATCAGAACACAACCACCTCCCGCTGTTGTGCAAAGTTTATTGTGTCGACATGACGGCATATCGCTCCATCACCATCGTACACACTATGCCGGTCACGTCACGTTTAAAATTATCTTTGGTGGTAAACACTGATGATGTGTTCACTAAAGGGTTTCATACTTTCACACGCCCTTCTAGTTTATTTATTTTAAAAGTACGATGCCTTTTGCAAGAAGTCGGCACCGCAAGAGAGCGCATAAGTTGGTTGTGTGCGTAGCAAGGGCGGTTACCCGGCTCCATTACAAAGTCCATACTCGCCCAGCCACGCAGCGACGAACCTAACCGTCCCGGTGATCACCGCGATCAGCGGCCGCGCGGGCCATCGACCGTTGTACGATTATAGGGACACCCTTCTTACTCCTCCCTCATCCACACCACACCCTCCTCCTGCCCCTCCCCGACCTCACCGGGCGGGTGCTTCTGCTGCTGCTCCGTGATCGAGTTTGGCCAACTCAGCCGCCTAGTGATGCCGATGCCTCTTCGCTCCCCAAACCTCCTCCTGTGCTCGGTATGGTGTCTCCCCGAGTCCCTTCCTCCTCCCTCCGTTCGTGTGCCCGCCGCCCGACCCGCCACAGAGAAGCGGAGGGGACTCGCGTGGGAGCACACCAAGGCCTACAAGCCCGCCTGCCTCCTGCCTTTGGGCCACTGCCGGGTGGTGGGGCGGGCGCCCCCCGGGAGCGCTCACCCCCTTGATGTGAGGAGCGATGAGCTGAAACTTAGCGGCGGCGGCGGCGGGGCAGCAGCCGGCTGAGGGACCCGACGCGCCCGCGGGACCTGGGGGGAGGAGCGGGGGGAAAAGCGAAAGGAGCGAGAGGGCGGGAGGGCAGAAAGCGAAGGAGAAATGCGCGCAGTGGGGGCCCAAGGTCAGGGGAGGTACCACAGCTGCCCACGCGGAAATGCGAGACGACGCCTGGCATGTCAAACTTACTGTATAGTTCACATGATGGAGAGTGTACACACGTGAAGAGTGACTACCCCAAGACTACCCCCTAAGTAGCAACCGGTAGAATAACGGCTGCACTACGAGGTTGTCTGGAAGGTGCGTCCTTTTTAGCAGATGATTTTAAGTTATTCTTGCGGCAAATTACTACGGCAGCTCGACGCCTGCGAGACTCAGGATGGGCCACTCCGCAGTACGCGAATGCACACTGCAGAAAAGATGTTGCCTACGTATCAGGCGCTGAGCTGAGAGAGCGTGCACAGGCTGTGCTTGGCAATAATTTGGTAATCGCAAAGGTCACAAAAAGTGATCGTTCGAACTAGAAAACATAAAAATTGTGTCTTTTAACACTTCACCGAGCCATTAAAAGAGCGCATTAAAAAGAATCGGGCACTTGAAGGACGCCCCACCCTTCGGGTGCGTGCGAACGCACAGGCGCGCCGAGCAGCAGGGTGTGTGGGAAGTAAATAATGGGACCAATCTGGGAACAAACGGGCTCTACACATCACTAGCGTTATTATTACCGAAGATTTTTTTTCGCCCCTCACGCCGGGGCAGAGCAAAGAAGGAAGCAGCGGAGGATATGAAAAGAAAGACCCTACGCCGCCCCGCCTCGGCCCCGCCCCTCTCACCCTGCTCAGCGTCCCACGCGTTGGCCGGGCGGGGTCTTCCGGCACAAGTAGTAGTCGTTGCTGGAAAATATGGAAGCAATAAAAAGCGACAGCAGCGTTTAAGAGGAACGGTCGCCGGTGGCGGTGGTGGCTGTCCGCGCATCTGGAGCCTCCATAGCGCGCTTCCAGCGGGGGATCGTGACTGGAGCCACCTGGGGGCCTTGGGCCCAGTGGGGGAGGGAGGCAGCCACCCGCCCCGCAAGCGACCCGCAAGTGGGCGTCAAGCACCTAATCTGATCCGATTGCGGCCTGGCGAGAGATGTCTGGATGCGATAGCGACAGCGGCCCTCTCGACCTGCCGGGGACCCCGGGGGGACCTCTGAGGGACCCGGGAGCAGCGCTTCCATGAGAGCGAGCCTCTCTCTCTCTCTCTCGCCCTGACCCCCGGGTACTTAGCGGGCGCCGGGCGGCGCGCGGATATGAGAGTTGTAACGGCTCTGCCTCACCCTGTTGCTTCCTGCCCCCTCCCCCCCTCCTTAGTCCCATCCTACCACCACCACCACCCCCACTCGCACTCGACCCCCAAGGCCGCGGGGTCTGCAGCGGACAGGGAAGCAAAAGCGCGGCGGGGGCGGGGGCGGAGCGAAACGCTCGCCTCCTATTCATTCGATGGCAAAGGGACGCCGATGGGCGTGCGAGATGCTTCGTTTGCACGATCGTCGGGACCGCGCCGAGAGTGGATGTGAGTAAGAGAAAGGGAGGAAGTGGGCGGAAGACGAGAGGGACAAGAGGGAGACAGAGAGTGCAGCAAAAGCCCCTATTTGCGCGTGGCCAAAGCGCCGGGGAGATGTTTACTCGAGCGTGGCAACGAGGTTTCCACGAGCATCCAGCACCGCCGGCGGCAGCAGCAGCAGCACCGGCACACAGGGACGTCCCTCGCTCCCACGCGGGTGGCCCAGCCTCCGCTCGGACACCACAACCAGCAGGGGCAGCAGCAGCAGAAGAGAAGCGGCGCGCAGCTGCAAATGGCCTGGAAGGTCCACGCCGAGCCCAGGGCCGCTTCCCTGCGCCGACCGCACCCACCGCAATTATTCAGCCTAATTTCATCGCGCATTTTTGCGAGGAGAGCCGAGGAGAGCAGCAGGCAGGGGGCGTCGTCCTGTCTGGTCTGGGCGAGCCGGCAGTTAGCCGTGCGCGCCGCTGCTAGGAGACCTCGGGGGATATATTTTTTTTTTTTCGGTCTTCCCCGCCTGGCCAGTGGGGGGAAGGTCTTTGCAAAGCGCAATAAGAAGTAGAAGTGGGATTGATGAAATCGCCTGAGCCCGACACGCGAGTGTGTGTGTGTCTGACTCCCCGAGCGCCACCCTTACCCCTTCCCCTCCCTGCTGCTTTGCCCGATAAAAAGGCATACTCTCTCATCCCTACTCTTTCTTCTCTTTGCGTGACTCACACAGACAGACACACATACACACACACACCTTGGCACACACTGAAGGGGTCGACAACTGAGTGTGCTCCTGTATCCCGGCCTGTACTCTGAAAACGCGGGGTAAACGACGTCCCTGGTTTCTTAGCACCTTTTATAGAAGAAATGAATAGAGACGTCTTGGTTTTCAAAAACTGCTTGAAAACCAGGACGTCGTTTTGTAGTGTATATTTCGAATGTACACCGGATCGTGTACTTCTAGTGTCCTCTGCGTACTCTGTGTTCTGAGTCCCCCCGAAATTCGAGTCGTCGACTCCTCGCACATATACACAGCGTGACGACCGTAACGCGATACATCGGACAGCCATAACTCCAGGGAAGATTAGGAGCCGCAGTGTTACGTGACGTGACGCTCACCTGCCGCGCGGCCGCTGTGCCCGTGACCCACATTCACCTCCCCGCCCCAGTCCTCTCCCTAGCCAGCCTGAGCGTCCCGCCGCTTGCTCCTCCTGCTGCTCCGATTCTTGGATAAATCTCTTTCCCTCCTCTCCTTGTCATGCCCTGCTGGACGGGGCGAGGCGTGGCGTGGAGGGGCGCGGTGGGGTGGCGGGACGGGACGGAGCGCGGGGCCGGCAGCTTTCAATACACTCTCCAGGGCCGCGCACGGCGCCTTGCACGGCCGGGCTACACTCCTCTACACCCCCTCTCTCCCTCTCACTCCCTCTCTTTTACTATTTCTCTCTCTCTCTCCCTCTCTCCCTTCCACTCCTAATTTATGGCGTCCTCTTTTATTGCCGGCGCGGGCCGCTGGAGTCGCCAAGGCTCCAGGCTGGAGGCGATCAGAGGCCCCTTCAGGCCGCGAATGGCCCGGCCGCGCGGTCCGCCCCGCCTGGGCCCCGCCTGGGCCCCGCCCCGCCGATGGGCCGGACCCCCGCCCCGCGCCATTCAAAACCTTTTTTCTTCCCCCTCGTCGTCTTTTCCTATATAGTTGAGTAATCCTGCTCACTTTTCCGCCCGGTCCGGAAGAGCGAGGCACACACAGTGAAAAATTTCGCCCGCAAAGTTTGCGTTATTTTTCATAAGTCGATATTTACAAATAGAGAGTAAGTGCATTCACGAAGGCAGACGTAAATGTCTGCGATTTGCTCGTCGAAGAAAACAAAGTCGATGCTATATGTTACTTCTTGTATTTTTGTCCTTACGAACATTTTTTCGCAGTCGTGGGGGAAACAGGGGTGGCCCCTGGTGGAGCGGCATGGCAGACAGGTGTGTTTGATAAAGCTGCGGGGCCCGTGCACCTGCCGCCGGCTGCCGCACCTGCACGCCCCGCCCGCGGCGCACCGCCGCGCCGCCGCACCTCGCTCACTTCATCAGAGTCAGCACACACACGATCTGGCAATCGCGCGCGCCCCTCTGTTGTTGTCGCGCAGCTGCAGATGTTGCGCGCAGACATCTGCAGCTGCCAACTGCTTAGCTGGGTGCTGTACTGTCGCTGCACCTGCCACCGGGGGCAGCCACTCTGCATGCAGGTCACAGCAGGGTGTGAGGGAGGACGCAGTCAGCGCACGGGTGCGTCGTAACGAACACTCACACCCAAGCACTCTCGGGCACAACACACGCACACACACTCACACAGAAGTCTCTCTTCCTCTTTCATCTTTCTAAAATATCAACCAACGGCTCTAAAATATGCTGCACCACACTCTGACTCCCGTCCCGACTCATACTAAGAATAGTTTGCTGTAACCCAAATGTAAATGAGCAAAAACGATGTTCATGTGTTTGTTACCGACGGCTGCATTTTTCACGTTTTCGTATTTACTTAGTGTTAGTAATTGGTTCTGCAATTGCAAATGGGAACTATTCAAGTCGGAGGTAAGAATAGTATTAGTTAATATGGTTGCGTTAAGAACATACTAATAAATAAAGTGTTCAGCTAGAGTACACATGCAAGTGCACCACACTATGTTGCACACTTTTAAGAGTTTGACAGGATATCTGAATACTTCGAAGTATTTAATCAGTCATCGGTGCGGAGTTCAACTCCTTTGTTTGGCATAGTAATATTATTTGTTTGAAATTATCAGTCGTCCTTTGCTTGGTTTTCTTCGTAATGTTGTCCCTTCTTTACCCCATAACATTTGTCACAATTCCATTACCGGGCGCCATACCTTTTGCATCGCCGTGGACCGTGGACCGGACCCCTTGCAGCTGCCTGCTGGACCCGACGACCCGACTGCCACCGCCGCCGCAGCACTACTAGACCCCCAGAGCTCTCGACGGAGTTGTTTTCATTATGGGGTCCGATGCTGCCCGTTGGAGCCCAATCGGAAAGTTTGCGAGGCAAAGCGGGAGACTACCGCAGTAATCCCCGCCGCTGGTGCTGCGGACACTGCCAATCGGTGGCCGCAAAAGTTTTCTCATTTTTATGTCGTGTCGTTGTTTGTTATTCACCCTTTTTTTACTTTTACAAAAATTTCTCCCCTAACGCCTATATTGTTATTGTACGACATCTTCAAAATTTGGGGTGGAAGGTGTGGCCGTGTGGCTACCTGCTGCAGGACTCGGTGTACTGTAATTTCCATTTATCGACGCCCCTTAGATCTTATTGGATTACTCGGGAGAGGGACGGCGGGGGTCCTGGAGGAGGTCCTGGAAGGGCCAGCTGCTGGAGGCTCGAGGAGGCGGCGGGGAGGAACCTGTGAATAAATCACATCAAAGCAGCCGAGTCCGCGACGTCTGCGCCCCGCTACGTGACAATGGTGCGCAATGGAGGCAGCCAGAGGCAACGCCAGAGCAGGGGCCGGCGCGGCGCCGTGAGGTCTTCTGGAGGGGGATGCGTGTTGCCGGATGGAGGGAAAATTTACATACACAGGAAAACCACACACATTGTATACGAGATTGTAAGGACCAGTGTGTTTATACTGTAGAATACTCAAGTTCTGTAGGAAAAAAACCATTCACGTGTACCCGGAGTTAGCACGCTCCTTTCTCGTCAGGGTAAACGACCCCCTCTACCCCCTCTCTTTCCTCCGGAGCTGCGCAACCAACGCCGCGGCCGTAGCGGTAAGGCGTTTTGCAGCGCGTCTACGCACAGCGGCACTTCTCTGCAAATCCAGCGGAAGGAAGAGGGGGCGCGGTACTACACACACCTCGGCGGCGACGACGACGACGACAAAGAAAGCGAGAGGGAGGGAGAGCGAGAGGAAGCGAGTGCGAGAGGGGAGGAGAGAGAGAAGGGGGCATTGGTTGTGCCGGCCCGCTGCCCCGCAGACTGTATTTACTTTTACGGTCCTCTGCTCTCACCGCGTCGCCCGCGCGACTGCCGACTGCAACGCCCTCCCCGGCCGCGCTCTCACACGCTCTTCCTTCTCTCTCACTCGCACCGCTTTCCTATATAGCTACTCGACAACTTTTTGGCAACGTCCACTTACGCTTTCTCTCTCCCCAGTAGTAGTACTGCCACACTGACGAAGTGAGACTTGCTCTCGTCATGGCCCCTCTCTCTCTCTCTCCCTGAGGCGGCGGCAGCGGTCTGTAGTGCTGCTTACTCGCTTCCTGGATCCGCGACGCAAAATATAAGAATTGGCCGTGACAGCAGCCAACGCTGTTGGAGGGCGACGACGTCGGCGGCGCCAGAGGAAGGGGCAGGAGGGCTTATGACACGTCACTCCGCGTGGAGCGTGGCGGAGCGTGGCGCGCTGTCGAACGAACAAGACGAGGCCCTGTCGCCGCAATAACGTATCAGTCACCATGCTGCTGCTGCTGCCAGAGGAGGCCTGCTACTCGTCATTCTTTTTTCCCCCGTCCTTTGCCTCGCACGCCTCGCGCGCCTTGAGTGACAAAAGACTAAGCGATTATGTCGACATATTTTACTCTTTCTCTCTCTCTCCCCCCGTCTTTTAGCATAGACATAGACGATATACTAACAGGTAGAACAACCTACATACTTTCTGTTACCTTAAATAAGGACGTACATAAAATAATTAAATTACAAAAAAATACGATAAAACAACAATAATAGAATTAAAACTGTATCATCTGCTTCCGCAAGATTCCGCTTCTCCCTTATAT
>NW_026272447.1:0-1755 GCF_000697945.3 Frankliniella occidentalis | reverse complement strand
CGGGGCGCCGTCCTCAACCGACCGATTCCGCGCAGAAAAAGGGGGCGGTTAAGTGCGCGGCCGGCTGAGCTTAGAATCTCATTAGCGGCCGTCAAAGAGTACACCGCAAAAAATAGAAAAGGGAGGAGGGATTCTGTCGTGAGCTGCATGATGTCCACGGCGAAACAAACAACACAGCAAATACGTCGTCACCACAGCAAAATCCATAGTTGATTCCTGGGTACAAACAGTTTAGCTTTGTTTCGTCGAACCAAATTATTTTGACTTCGACGACAAATTGGCCACCATCCTGCCTTCCCGTCGCACGCACGCACGCAAGCAAGCACCCGCCCTCCCTCCCACCGGAGGGCGCAGACAGGGACCGCCTGGCCTGGGCCCCAGGGACAACGCCCTGCCCCTCGAGTGCAATGGCGCCTCCTTCCCCGCGACGCGCCCGGGCCGCGCCGTCCGGCGCCGTCGCCCGTTACCCGGGGGCCCCGCAGCAGCAGCCTGCAGAGCCTGCGACACGAAGTCGCAGTTATGCCCCCGGCCCGGCATCTGCTCAAACCATCGCATCGACCCGATAAGCAGCAAAGGCAGCGGCAGCGGGGGGAGAGACAAGAGCAATTTGACGAGGAGTTTGCCTGGCCGCGGCCGTGCTTGTGCAGCCCGTAGTCGCCTCGTCACGATCGCGGGCGATACACGGCCCTCGTGGACGTCACGTGGATGAGATTATCCACCTCCCTAGCCGTACAGTTAGCGTGGGCTCCCTCCACGACCACGCCGTCACGGCCAACAGCAGCAGCACCCCTCTAGACCCCCGCTAGCTGCCGGGTGCAACGTGTAAACCGCGTTAGTCCAAACACAGACGGACGGATGGGGCTAACAACGCGCCGCCCCCGCCCCCGCTCTCCTCGCCCGACCTCTGAACACTCGCACAGACACACACGGCCACTCACACGCACACGCCCATTCGCACGCAGGCTACAAGCTACACCCGAGCTGCTCAGCTGCACCCGCCACCAGCCCCGCCGCCGCAGCGCCCCAGGAAGTGCACCGACTGGTTGGGGCGGTGTGGGGCCGCCAGACCCCGGCAGCAGCAGCAGCAGCGACCAGCAGATGTCGATTAGTCTCTGGCCAATTAGACAAGAAAATCCATTTGCCATCGGCCGGCTCTCGGGTCGCGCCGCGGCAGCTCAAGCAGCTCGGCTGAGAGTCCTCCAGCTCAGCAAGGCACTTCCGGCCGCCCCACCAGCGCCACGGGGGGCTCGTAGTGCGTGGGCGCCACCACCACCAGCACCTGCAGCACTCACAGTGTCGATCTGCGACCGCTGCACCGCACAGCTCCGAGCACAGCTCCGCTCGCTCCGCACTGGCGCGCCACGGACGCCACGGACACACTCTGGTTCACCACGACACACCGGGTACGGGCCGGGTACTACTTGCACACAACGCACAGCGCACGGCGGCCTCGCGGACGAGCAAGGGACAACGACTGGGTACTGACTGAGGAGATCGCGGGCCAGCCCGGCCCGAGCCGCCCGGCCGGCGGGCGCAGTGCGGCGCGGGGGAGGGGGAGGGGAGGGCGACGGCGCACAACGGCAGCCCTGTGCACAGCCAGCCGCCGCCGGCGTCGACCCCCTCCAGGCACGCCCCTGGCCGTCGCACCACCCCGCCGCGCCCCGCAGCGCCCCGCCCCGCAGCGCCCCGCCGCGCCTCGCGCGAGTGGCTTGCGGGAGGCGGGCGGTCAAGCGAGCAGCGCGCAGGGCGAGGGGG
>NW_026272446.1:0-1310 GCF_000697945.3 Frankliniella occidentalis | reverse complement strand
CATGGAAACGCGTGGATGCAAACTCAAATTTCTCAAATTTCATCAGACAATTTAACATGAAACCTACCTCAAAAAATTTCTAATTTCTCGAAGTATTTTTGAGTAAAATTTTGTCCAAATCGCTTGGGCACGATTGGTTCTGCCATAAGGGGCCATCGTCAAGAATAAAAAGAAAAAAACTTTCGGGCGAAAGCAATTAATAGGCACCCCTAACGGGGGCCTAAAAACATTAGTGGCCCCGTTTGGGGTCGAATATGTCGCACGAGCGGGCGCTCTATCCACATAGCGTGTCGCGTTCCCGACGACATGAGCAGCAAGGCTGTGGACGCGGCGGCCGCAGAGAGCAGGCGGAGCAGGCACCGCCGGGTACGGGCCGGGCACGGCGCCCAACCAGGTGTGCAGGTGTCGCTCATGAAATCGGAAACCGCAGTCATTATGGCAGTCAAAATGCCACGGGATACCCCCTCACACACACACGCGCATACAAACAACAGCGCGCGGGGTGTCCGGTAGCAATGCCCTCCTGACAAAAGGACACACGCAGGTTACCGAAAGAGGTCGTCTGTCTGTATTGTTGTGGTGGTGGTGGTGGTGTGTCCCGGGAGGCGCGGGTGGGGGGTGGGCCCCAGCAGGCCGCTTGGGGACGCCAACACAACAATAATAAACGACGCAATAATAACAACAATACGAAGCGCGCGCACGTAGTGCGGTTCCGCAGCGACAACGAACGACGTCGCCGTCGCGCGTCTTTGGCGTGATGGGAACCGCGTGACCGGCAGTGTGACACTTGATTCATGTTTTGGTCGCGGTGGTGCAGGCCACGCAGGCCGTCCTGCTCCTGCCGTACGGAGAGGCGCGGCGGCGGTGGGCTGGATCAGGGAGGTTATGGTCGGGACAAGGACGAGCACGCGACGCGCGCAGCCGGGCCACGGTAATGACATGGTGCCGGTGACATTATTACCGACATGAACGAGAGGGGCTGTGTGTGTGTGTGTGTGTGCTGCCACCGCATCTCTGCGCTGCGCCACTGGTGGCTCTCCCACACACGTGTGTGGTGGTGCACGTCAAGATGATGTCAAAGTGACATCAATGCCATGCCGTTTGTTTTGTTCCCCTCTGGACGCGGGGCGGGGAGGCGCGCGCGCGCGACAGGACAGGACGGGAGGACGGGGTGGCACATGGTCTAAACAGGGGACGTCCAAAGTGAGCAGCAGCAGCATCAGCAGCAGCAGGCAACATGCCATAAACAGGGACGCGTCGTCATTCGTTTGCATGGTGATCATAAGAATAAGAAGTCTTCTGCCCCCCCC
>NW_026272445.1:0-1820 GCF_000697945.3 Frankliniella occidentalis | reverse complement strand
CCGCGGCCCACGCGCAGGAGTGTATTGCTTACAACTTGTGCCTCACCACCCCCAGGCCGCCGCGGGCCGGGCCGTCGTCGGCGTTGCTCTGGCGGCCGCCGAAGCCGCAGCACAGATGAGTACATGTCAACAAATATACAGTGGGGTGGGAGGGGGGAAGGGATGGCCGCACTGACAAAAATGTTTAGCTCCCAAGGTACTCGTTGTCCGATGCATGCATCTCTCATGATTGAGTTCAAGTGTCGCCGCTCCATCTCGCTCGGAGCGCCGAGTGGTCACGGCTTACGGTGTCTCCCACATATCTCCCAACAGTGTGCGGGCGAGATCACGTGATCGCGCATGATCGACATCAACACTCGTATGATAAGTTCGATTTTTGGCGAGGGAGCGCATAGCATGCAGAGTATCAAAACTTTCGGTCTGGAGACTAAAAAGTTTCGCACCTGCGGTCAAAACTTTTTTCTCGGTGCGGGGCGGGACCCACTCCTTCCGACAGGGAAGTACCGGACGGACAGTGAGGCAGCAAATGAGATAATCGCGACGGGACGCCAAGTGCGCCACTGCGCCCGGGGGCCCGGGGCGCCGCGGGGCACGAAGCCAAGGGTAGCGCTAGCTAGAGCAGAGCGCGCAGCGCCACGCACGGGCTGAACCACGCGGCTCAACGTCAGACCAGCAGGAATGTTTAGCTCGTCATTCATCGCAGAAACTCTACCGCCGCTCGGCCGGCTCGGCCTCCGCCTGCGCTGGCGTCGCTGGCCTCGGCGCCGGAAAGGGAGAGCAAAGGCCTAGACCGAGGGCCGAGGGCGCATCGCTCCCAGGAGCACGGCGCGACACTTGCGCACGCTGCAGCTGCAGTCACTGCAGTCCGGCGCGCGACTTCCCACACTCGTCGTCATGCTTACCTCACCTGCCTGCCTAGCCGCCGGCCGCTGCCCGCCCCGCGAGCTTCGCCCCTGGAATGTGTCGAGACACACATTATTGCGCGTAATCCGAAACCGGAAGGGACCGACCGGCGCGAGGACTACTGCACTGGCAGCCCCTGCCGCCAACCTGCCTATTCGTACTAGCGGGCCAAAGCCCCTCTCAGCTCTCCCACCATTCGTCCTTCTCGATACGTACGTTCTCGCCACCCTTAAACTTGGACGGCGCAAATGCATGCAGGAGCGAGGGGGAAGAAGGGGGGAGAAGGGTCAAACTGTCATGTCCTGCAATTGCCATTTCGAGATGAAGAGAGGTTGAGTCTCGTGGCAGGCTGCTCGTCTCACCGGCCACTTCCTTCCTGCTGCCCAGCAGCGTGCGTCCTAGACGAACCAGGCTAGGCCGCGGCCGCGCCACGCCAGGATATGCCGCCGAGTGTGACTTAAGTGGACACGCAAAGGTCCGACAACGGGGAGACAAGAGGGCAACCAACGGAGCAACAACATAGCCGCTGACGAGAGAATTGTCCCCAACATGACCTTTATCAAAGGATGGTGCGTGGAATCAACGTCATGCACTATGCCCCCGAAAAATTGGACACACCGTGAGAAAAAATATGAAAGTTGTAAATGGAAAAAAGTGTACATAAAAAGTGAAGTCTCCACCTGCCCCTTTTCCTGCCTTACGATAATTTCTCATTTCAGTTTTTGATCTACTTTCTTTACTTTGTGTTCCGTCATTCCTTCATTCTTTCAGCTTTTATCGTCTGTTCTCCTTTCAGTTTCAGACATTTGCAGCAGTGTATGGTATATTTGGTAGATGAGATAATGAAGACCATTAGATAAAATTTCCAGTAGATGAACTTTTAATTAATTGTACTTTTCATATAGGTGTCAAAAGGT
>NW_026272444.1:0-1146 GCF_000697945.3 Frankliniella occidentalis | reverse complement strand
GATGGAAGGGGAAGGCTGGGATGGACAGGTCTCGGGGCGGGCGGGGCTCGCACTGACGGGCTCCGGGCTCCGCCCCCGGGCTCAGCTGACCGCGGACCGAACTGCAAGCAGTGCAAGCGCGGGCCACGGATCCTCCCCGCGTGCACTTGGTGGCCGCCAGCGGCCGCGCTCAGCAGGTTTGCCGCTGCCGCGTTCAGCAAAGCAGCGGTGGCGACCTACTAAAGTGGTGAACGAGTTCGTAATTCAAAGGCTTGCATGTATACGACAGGGCGCGACAGAGAGTTGTGATAATTATTTCCACTCATATCGACACAGATTTTCACTTCAACATCAGGTTTAGGGGTTGTCAACATATAAACTCACGGGAACTTCTTTTGATTTTGCCCCCCTCCCTTTTGCCCCTCCATCCTCCAGACCCCGTATGAAACTACCGTCACACGCCAGTGCTTTTCGGATAGGATCGTGACCGTCCCCCCTCAGAAGCGTCACGACGTACAGAGTGGCCCACGTATCCCGGAAAATTCCGAAAATTATATTGTAGTCAAATGCGTGCGGGCTTGCTTGCCTAACGTCTCACGACGACGGCGCCTAGGGATCATCTAGAAAGTAGTACGTCCGCCTTATGCCGTTACGGAACGGAACTGCCCAGTTCAGCCAGTGGCAGCTCCCATAGCGCCTGATCGGTAGGCAACATCTCACCTGAAGTGTACGCGTGCACTGCTGGTTTGCCTACCCTTATTTTCGCAGGCGCCGGGCTCCTGGACATTGACGAACGGACGGACGTACTTTCTGGACGATCCCTTATGGCCCCTTGCGAGTAGGCAACGCGTCCACACGCCTGAATGCGGTACAGCATAACAATGAAATTGTCCGGGGTCTATAGGTCACCCTGTGTGACGTGTGGACGACCCGACCCCTCGCGAGCCTTTCGGATGTATGATCGGCGAGCAAGAAGAGTGCGGGCTACGAGAGTAATCTCTGTTGTTGCGGATTGGCCAGCCGGTCGCGTACGCGCACAACGCCCACGTGCGGCCTGCCGGCCTGCCCGCCGGACGCGCGTGCGCGTTGGGCTGCCTACCGGTCCTGGCGTTCGGCCCGCCGAGCTCTCCGCACGACTCGCGTTGGCGCGGCGCATGGCAGAGTTCC
>NW_026272443.1:0-2261 GCF_000697945.3 Frankliniella occidentalis | reverse complement strand
CCGCCCCGCCCCGCCCCGCCCCTGCTGCAGATACTTGAGCGCGCCAAGAGCGTCTTCACTCGCCGCGCAGCAGGGGCGGCGCCGAGCGACCGTTGCCTCTCACTTTACGCAAAGCCCGGGTGAAACTTGGGCGGATACCCGGCTGGTGAGCAGCAGGCTCGCGAGAGGAAGCCGAGAAGGGGTGGCGCTCACCACGCTCACCACCCCGTCCCCCTAATCAGAGCATTTGTCGGGGCCAATCTGAGGCGTGGGGCGCGGCGCGGCGTGGCGCGGCGCAGCTGTCACACTGCTATCAGACATTAATCTGAAGATGCTGCTGCGACCGTTACAGCGGGCTCCCTCCCCTCACCTTACGTGCTCTGATATCTTTTCAATGGCCGTAATGGGGGCAAGTGAAGCGGGAGCACGGCGAGGGAGAAGACGCTCTCGGCTCAGCCGCCGCTCAGCTCAGCCGAGGGGAGGCAGGGCGCGGGGCGAGCGGCGAGGGGTGAGTCGCGTCCCAGTGCTGTGCGGCCGCCGTGCCATACCCGCACATCCTCACTGGTACTTTCCAAAAGTACGAGCGATCAGTAAGTGGCGTACCTTCATAACCAAAACCGTAAAAACTCTGAAATTTGACTCGATAGGGAGACCAGCCTCGGCAAGTGGCCTGGGCCTGGATCGCAACCGCGGTGCCTTCCGGCCTCGCCTCCCTATTCACGGCTAGGGCTGGCCGGACCAAGCCTGACCAGAGTGCCTGGAGCCTTGTCCCTGTTGACCAGCTGGCCACCTGTGACTGGACTGGATGAGTTCGGCACGGGCGCGGCATGGCGGCGATGGCGGCCGGGCGGGACGTCGTGTCCCGTCCGGCGATGGCTATTTCATGAGCGGCTCCCGCATCGACCATGCAGCCCCAACAGAACATGTCATCCCCCGATGCCTCTCGGGGACAGGTTCCGACCCCTCGCCTCCATATGAGGCCCCGGCCCGGCCGGCCCCGCAGCGACGGGGGACATCGGGGGCCTCGGGCCGCGGCACACACACACACACACACAGCGCACAACATGACGGACATCCGCGTCGTAAAGGATTCAGCCACCGCTGGTGTCCTCGCCGCCGAGCACGCACCGCGCCTACATAAGCACGCCAGTCTCACGGATCAGAGCCGGAGGGGCCACGAATCGTCGCCCTCACCTGCTATCGGGCTCATTAACCAAGAATCTGATTTGATTGACTGCGTGCACTGAGGGGCGGTAGCGGCGGGGACGGTGGCGGGATGGAGCGGTGCGGCCACACGGCCCCGGCACGGCCCAGGGGACGGTCGCCTCGTGCGGGCCGCTAAATAACATATTGAGTCGGCCGGAGGTGGCGCGGGCGCGGGGCCTGATTTCACTTTATGTCGTTCACCAGCGGTGTGGCCCGCCCCGCCCCGCCCAGCCCCGCCCCGAGCTGCCCTTGTCCCCGGGTGCACCCCGTGCGTTTGCTATTCGGGAAGCGCAGCGCACAAAAAGCAAAAGGGTGGTGGTGGTGGGGGGGGGGGGGCATTGCGCCGCACCCACCCCCGGCCGCATCAGCTGTAAAAGAGTTTGATGAGCCATATCCCGCGCCCCCGAGGGCCTCACGGGCGCGGGGTAGCGACGCGGCGCCGACGCCGACGCCGCCCGAGGACGCCCCCTGCCCCTTTCTTCGTTTTCTTTTGCAGCGGCGCCAATTACTGCGTACACGCTCTCCGGGACATTATTTATGAAATGCAGGGCTCACGGCGGGTACTAAACCCGGGCCGGGCCGTCCGCAGCGGGGGGCCGAGTGGGGCCAAAGCCATCGCTCGTTAAAGGGTTGGTGGCGATGCTGCCGTCGTTACGAACGCACAGCCAGCGCGGTAAAACACTCCGTTAATGTTGTCTTTTTACCCTCCTTTTCAGACGGAGCACAACAAAAAAAATAGAATAAAATAACCACAGACTTTTGAAAGGCCGTCCCGTCGTCCGCATTGTTCGACGGGCCTCTATTGCAATCTAATTACAAAACAGCTGCCGCACGTTGTGTTTGCGAGCCACGTAATTTCTTCATTTACAGTTTGTGCTCGTTACGTGGTGTGCCGCCGGTGTGCCGCCGGTGTGCCGGGGCTGCTGCGGCTCGCGGCGGCGGCCGGGCTGCACTAGTTGGCGGCGTGCAATTCCCACGCACGGCACGCAAGCACAGCCGGCAGGGGATGTTTGTATGAAACACAAGCCGAGCCGCTGGAGCTGAGCTGGGGGGTGAGGCGGGCGGGGCGGGGCGGG
>NW_026272442.1:0-1235 GCF_000697945.3 Frankliniella occidentalis | reverse complement strand
GATGTGGGGATAATTAAGAGAGAGGGTGAGACGTCTGCTTGGACGAAAATAAAACAGAAACAGGGAGAGAGGGGAAAAAAACGACCGGACCGGACATCAGGCAAGGACCGAGGTCCAGGCCGGAAGGAGGAGCCGAAACCGGCCTCGCGGCGACGGCCTGACCCTAACCGGCTATGCCGCCGACAGCCGCCGAGAAACACTCTCAATTTCAGCACGGTGCGTCCGGCGCTAAGCTGCGGATAATTTCCTGCCCGGACGATGACACCGCCGCCGCCGCCGCCGCGGGGCTTGTCGTCTTTGCGAGGAGGGTGGTGACGGCGAGGGGGGCCGTGATGCAGCTTCTCCGCCGCCGTCCGTGTACCGTACCTCACGTGCCACAGGGGAAAAGATGGGGGCGGGGGCGGGCCGACCCTCGCGCCCATAACTAGCGCTTTTTTTTTTTTTTTGTTGTTGTTGTTGTTGTAAAAGAAATTTATTTGCGCTTTTGCTTGTGCTGAGGACCCAGCTGGGGATTATTAACAACATACCCCACATATAAACTCCGGATTCTCATGATCTCTTTTTCTTTTAAATTTTTAGTATGGTTGAATGCCGTTTTTGAGCGACTATATCAAATTTTTGCGTTTCTATAGACTGCTTTATTTTTAGGCTGCCAAACAGGTCAGCTAGCACCATTGGCAGCACTGCTGGAGGCATGTCAAAATTGTGCTTCAAGCACGCAGAGGCCGCCGTACACGACGTTTAGAGTGAGAGCAGCTGAAGCCTTCTGGTGCGCGCGGTGCGCATAGCGGGGCCGACTGCAGTCCGCTGCAGTCATGCAGCCGAGCCCGCGGACAAGCCCCCGGTGCTACTGGACCAGTCCCAACGCCCCACCCCGCCCCAGCCCGCCGCCAGGGAAGCCTGGGCGGCCGCACACACACGCACGCCGGGGTGGTGATCATACGCCACACCCCCTCTCGTTTATTTTGTGGGTCAGTGGTTCAAAGTCACGCCTCGGCTAGTACGCGCGACGCTCTTGCACGCGGCGCAGTGCAGAAACTCTTTCCGTATCGCTCGCTCCGTGCGCTCCCACCCTGTATACCCCCTCCCCCTCCCCCTTTCTAAATTGCCGCGGGGGGTAAATGGTTAGAGGACAAGTATAGGTTTGGTCGTCGTGTTTCAAACTTATGGCGAACGCCCCCCGTCGGCAGTAAAATGAAGCCGTTGCTACTTAGTTTCAAAATTAAATTTATTAA
>NW_026272441.1:0-1526 GCF_000697945.3 Frankliniella occidentalis | reverse complement strand
GGGGGGGGGTGAGTTCCCTTGCGCCCGCTCGCCAGCCCCGCTACTCCCACCTCGCTGTCGCGCTTGGGCTCTCAAGTGGAAAGAACGACACTGGGACCGCCAAGGACCAAACCAATGGTATCCGTAAAGTCTCCCCCCCCCCCTCTCCACGGAGGAAATTGCTCGACTCCTCTGGCCAGACCCGGAGCGGTCCGGGAGGCCTGCTACTGTCTGTGGTAAAACTAGTCGAGATCAGACAGTAAAAGGCGGCGATCAACTCACTCCTATTTTTCTGGTGCATCAGAGGTAGCTCGGCCTGCTTCAGGCCGTGGAAGTTGTCAATGGACGAGTTGGTGTCCGCTACTCCGGGCACCGAAGACAGCGCCAGGAAGGCCTCTCCTGCGAAGTCGTTGGCCGTGAGGACGTCGTGGTCCATGACGGTGAACAGGATCATGGCGCCCTCGGAGCGGCACTGTTCTAGCGTCACCGAGCTGCGCAGAAAGAGGGGGTCAATGCTGCGTTAGCTTGCTGGGGGGTCTCACCATCCACGGCGCAGTTGTCCACGTACAATTCGAAGCACTCGTCGAAGACGGGGTTGAGCGTCTTCTTGTGGACGTGCGTCGTCTGCTCTGCGCAGTGGGGGAACATGCGTCGTGGAATCAGCTCCACGATGACGAAAGGGTCGCTAAAACCTGGAAAACCGAGGGACGCGAATATGTAGTCCAGTTGAGCGTTACTCTGTACCAATCGAGCTAGCAGCTAGATGACAAAAACAAACAGCAACATCAAGCTAGATCCGTTCTTCCGCCAAACCTCGTTGCCAGCTATGCTTCGCTCCACTGGCAACTTGGTCGGGCCGGAAGCCGGCAGCCATTGTGGTGGTGTTGTTAGGTGTTGTTCGCCCTCCGGACGCTCACCGTTCGGGTCCAGGGGGATGACGTCCCGCGCGCTCAGCACCTCGACGCAGAGCGAGTCGTGGTTGAAGTAGGCGCGCACGGACAGCACGCCGTACTCGGCCGAGTCGCAGCCGAGCTGGGCGCCCAGGCGCTGCTGGTGGTACAGGTCCATGAGCCTCTCCGTGTCCGTGCGGTGGTACTGCAGCCGCTGGTCCACACGAAAGTACGTGGGCGTCCGCAGGGCCTCGAGGTGCAGGCCGAGCGAGTCGGCGTGGAAGAAGGCGAGCAGGATACCCAGGGCCTCGTGCAGCCGGTCGTAGAAGCCCGGCAGCTTGTCGCCCGACGAGCCGTCCATCTGGTGGCCCAGCTCGAGGAGCACCACCTCCCAGACTTCGGACAGCGCGCGCTCGAAGTTCTTGGGCAGCAGCGCCGCGTTCAAGCTCTGCAGGTGGCAGTCCAGGTACTGCAGCAGCGGGGAGATGGAGTCCGCCGTGGGCAGCGAGTCCGGGGACCACGCCAGGTGAAACATGGCCTTCTTGAGCGAGGGGCGCATCTTGGCGCCGATCTGCGGCAGCGATTCGACAATTGATGCCCCGGCACGAAGCGTCAATATTGGCAGTAGGGGAGCCGACCCCGCCCCGTCCCGCCCTC
>NW_026272440.1:0-1036 GCF_000697945.3 Frankliniella occidentalis | reverse complement strand
AAGCAGGAGACCGTGGACGAGAAAACCTCTCTCCACGAGGAGCTCTGCGTGAACGACGTTGGCCCAGAAGGTGCGCTAGCTGACATGTCATGTTGCCATTTTGTCACTAGCAAAAATGAAACGTAATCGATGGTAAAGAACACTATGTTACCTTGCTAACGTTCCCTGCTTCTTCTTGTGCTGTTGCAGGCGCCGACTCCGACACACCGAAAGGATCGACCCACACCGATCGCCCCCCGCGCCCCACTCACCCGCTGCACCGGGCGCATCAAGTGGCCGCGGACGAGAAGGTCACACTGCAGCGGAGAGTAACTGTAGCCGACGGTCCGGAAAGTCCAGGCAGTAGCGAGGACGGCCAGCTGGTGGTGACGCGGAGCTACTCGCCCCGCCTGAGCTACGCGAGCCGCGGCGGAGGAAAAGACGAACACCAGGACGACGAAGATCTCGAGCAGCACCCTGAGGGCGACGGGCAGGATGGCGAGGCCCTGCAGCAGCAACCCGAGGATGGCGGTCAGGAAGGCGGCAGTGGGGAAGAGGGGGAGGCCGACGACAAAAGCGGCCCAGAGGAGCTTGAGGACCGAGTGCAGCGGAAGCCGAGGAACCGATTGGTCACAGGGCATGTTCAGGGCGGAAAACCAACATTCAAGTGCGATGAGTGCCAGAAATGTTTTTCAAAGAAAATCACTCTAGTTAGGCACATCAAGACACACACTGGTGAAAGGCCTTATGAATGTGACCTTTGCCATAGACGGTTCAGTATTAAAGATCATCTCGTGAAACACGTCAGAATCCACACTGGTGAGAGACCATATGAATGTGACATTTGTCACAAGCGGTTTCGTGATCAAAGTGATCTTGTCAGGCATGTTAGAATCCACACTGGCGAGAAACCGTATGAATGTGACATTTGTAATAAGAGTTTTAGCCTGAAACATGTTCTTGATATTCACGTCAGGACCCACACTGGTGAGAGACCATATGAATGTGACATTTGTCACAAGCGGTTTAGTGTCCAAAGCACTCTTGTGACGCACGT
>NW_026272439.1:0-3878 GCF_000697945.3 Frankliniella occidentalis | reverse complement strand
CTCCCTCCCTCCCTCTCTCTGCTCGTTAATCTCTACCGTGAGGCAACTCATCGTTTCTCGGTTTTCCCGCACGCGCCCCGCGTCGGCTGGCGACCCTCTCGCTGCCACTGCTGCCACGCTATACCAAGCCATACTGGGACTGGGAGACCCCGGACTCCGGAATGTGGGGCCGTGGGGCCCATGATCCTGATCCTCACCAATCCCCGGCTACGCACGCCGGGCTCAGCTCAGGGCTCTGGGGTTTGGGGTTGGGCCCGGCCCGGCCCGGCCCCCGGCACCGGCAGTCAGTCCAGTCGTAGTGCGGCACTCGAAGTGGAAAGATACCCAGCTGCTCTGAGGACGAAGCCTCTCCTGTTTGTCAGAGCAACCGGACCCAGCCACCTAAGGTAGTTAAAACATCTCGGGCAAAATCGTCAGTGTTTGTACTAGGTTGCCGATTTTCGCTACACACCTTCCTAGTTAGACTGTATCGCGTTTACGCGTGCGGGCGGGAGGGTTGCCTAATCGCACGGGGTCGTAAGGAGCCGTGGAAAGCGAGGATAGGGAAACCCGCTCGCGTTCGTGTGTGCGGTACAGTACAACTACGAAAGTGCGCGGCGCGAATCAGCCACCTCGCGTACAAGCCCGTTACAGTGCTGTTTATTAACTTGTCCCTTTGTCTGTGTGTGTGCGTCCCACAGATCATGGAGCAACTGCCGGACGACGTGCTGGCCATGGCCATGTCGCACCTGTCCGTGAAGGACCTCTTGGCGTGCCGCCTCGTGTGCAAGCGGCTGGCGGGCCTGGCCCAGCACCCCGACGTGTGGCGGCATCGATCCATCACCGTCCACGTCGACGCCGGTCCCATGTCGTGCCAGGAGCTGCGCCTGGCGCCGTGCGCGCGCGAGATCTGGACCTCTGTCCCGGAGGCACCGGCGGCGTGTCGCCACGGCGACCTGCGGACGACGTCTTGCGCCGCCAGTGAGTTGGCGATCGTCGTGCTGGACGTCGGGCTCGAGCACGTCGCGAAAGCCGTCCGGATCGTCAAACAGCAGGTGGCGCTCGGGCGGCTGCGGGGCGTGAGCCTACGCCTGAGCGACAGCAGCGTGGTGCTACATTCCTTCATACTGCCTGAAGACGCCATCGACTTGCTGTTTTGGACGCTGGCCTCAACCCCCGGCCTGGAGATGGCCAGTCTCGGCGGGGACCTGGGCAAAAGGACGCGGGTCCCGCCCGGGACCGGTCAGCGCGGCACCATCACGCCGTCCTTGAAGACTTTCAGCTGCGACGTGGTCCCCCGGCCGGAGCACTTCTGCGACTACATGCTGGCCGGGCACGCCGCGACCTTGGAGGTGGTCCACTTCATCCGTTCCGTGGTGTTCTCCGGGGCCCAAATCGCCGCGCCCCTGACCTCGCCGTCGACGGCGCGCCTGCTCGCCGGCATGCCCAAGCTCCGCGTGCTGAGCTGCCCGCTGATGCCGGGTCTGGGCGAGCTGGCGGCGTGCGCGTCGCTCAGGGAGCTGGACCTCACCGCGCGGCGCAGCACACAGGCCGACGGCCAGGGTGCCTTGGAGCTCCTCCGTCACGCTCTCCAGATCCGCTCCCTTCGCCTCCACTTCCCTTTACCACATGACGACGACGATGGGGTTGACGGCAGTGAATTCGGCGCAGAGCTGATAAGTGAACTCACGTCGTCCGGACGCTCCCAAGTGGAGACGCTGTCCATCGACGTCATGGACTCTCAAACCCTCCTCGTGCCTCACCTGGCGGTCCGGCTGCCCTCGCTGCCCGCCCTGCGACACCTCGTGCTCAGAGTGGTGGACCCAGCCCCGCTGGTGGACGCCATCAGCCCCCTGACCGCCCCGGCCCTGCGGAGGGTCCAGATACTTGATGATTATTCTGCGTCTCGCATGTGCTCTCACGAGTTTCTACACAGTAGGGCGCTCGATGCGCTTCTGTCGAGGAACCCCTTGCTTCACGTCGAGGTAGAGTACACCTCCTTTGGCGAATACGAAAACACGGAACTGAATGAAGATTATGATGACCAGTGCAAAGCGTGTCAACTGAACTGCCACAAAGAACTTGAGGAAGATAATGGCGGATTCGTCGGCGTTTTCGCGCACCCTACAGGCAAGTGTCCTTCCCCAGAAGACCACGCACGCTCTGATTGCCAATGGATTCAGATCAACGATGTTCAACCCAAGTATTGATTTATCATTTCTGTACAATGAAACATTTCGTGCAAATTTGACATAATTGATTTTGCTCAGCATATCAATCAATGAAGAAACGCATATTAAATTGCTGTGTAATTTTTGATGATTTTTTTTTCTTTGTTTGGCCGACCAACTCCTTTGGATTTGATCACGTTTCAACAGTATGCCGCCAGCCACTAGGCAGCAATAGCTTATGCTCAGCCGGTTCACTGGCGAGTATTATAGGGTATTTCCGTTCTCGAAACACATCGGCGGTAAATCCTTCGGCAATCGCACCTTGGGCCGTCTACATTGGGGGGGGGGGTATTCTTAAGGAGCCTGTTTCTAACTATATGGCACAACGTTGCCATCATCGACTTTGGTCAATAATTATCTCGAAGATAAATAAATCCACACATTGCACCGAACGATTTAACGCACACAGTGAGGGATAGGGGAGCAAACCGTTCATAACTGTACTCGGACCAAAGGACGACTTTTTTTTATTTTCGAAGTGTGCAATCTGCACAGCAGTGACAGGACAGCAGATACCCGGGGCTGCCGTCTGTCGCGGGCTGTCGGCCCGTTTCAAACAGTTTCAAAGCGAACCCTCTTTTATCCCCTTACTCTCTGACCCCCTCCTCTCACATGCACACACGCGCTGGTGCGCACACTCACATGGCCGTGCCTGCGTGCACACACAGACAGACAACATCCCCCTCACAGGGGACGGCGCAGACGAACTACTACTACGGGGCTCTCTTTGATACGATAAGTTTATTATGGGAACCTGCGTAAAGAGATTGCGGAACTGTCAGACGAGACGAAGACCCGGTAGCGGTGTGCTACCTGCCTGCATGCCGGCTCATGCGAGTTCTGAGCTACCCAACAAAATACAAGATTGAGTACGTCTCCCAAGCACAGTTTTGCACTCCTCGTTTCACCATGTTACACAGAACTTTCCACCTCTTTACAACGTCTCCGATACCATATCCTCTGTTGCACCATCCCGCGCAATGGTATTGAGCTCTTTCAAAGCGGTCTGTCCGCCAACGGCACCGGGAGATGGAAGAAGGGGGGGGGGGGGAATCGCGGAAGGAGGAAACCTCCACGGGACGTAGACGGATGGGGTTTGTTTGCACCTCGACGGGTTTTTCGCGCCTGATCACCCCCGCACGAGTTCCTCCGGTCGCACCGCCCCACCACGCCCCGGCGGCGGCCCCTTGCGACCCCACCCACACGCCCTTAGGCCCCGGGCCGCCCCCGCCGCCACCGCCGCCCCAGCGGATCCCGTCCCCGCGGCGGAGAGGCGTAATAGGCTAAACAGATGTTTCACGTGTTTCACTTTGCCCCCCCCCCCCAATAGCCGCTGGCGCCGGGCGTACGCGAGCCTCCGCCGCGAGTGCGCGAGCCGCAGACAGAGAGAGCGAGACTGATTTGCAAGAGCAAACACCTCGGCTGGTCTAAACTTTGCGCAAACAGTAACGTTGCATATTATGCCGCTGTGGGGCAAGGTGGTCGGTGTGTGACGTATGCTGGGTGAGGAGTGCCCCGTGCCGTGCCCCGTGTACCCGCGAGGACCCCGCAGCTTATCACTTTCAACCGTAATGTCATGGACAACACAACAAACTGTGTTCTTAACTCGTCCATTTCCCTTCATTTTTTTAAAACAAGAAAACTGTTCTTACCCTAAGGATATACTTT
>NW_026272438.1:0-3161 GCF_000697945.3 Frankliniella occidentalis | reverse complement strand
CCCCCCCTCCCCTCCACCCGGGTACAGTGGCTGCGGAAAAGACAGAAAATGACATCGTTCTTGATCAGCGCGACGAGGGCCGGTCGAGAATCTAAACTCTATAGAGATGCGCATTGCGCAACCAGCGCGCGTTGACTGCGCAGTCAGCGCGCCCTAGGTGCGCAACCGGCGCGCGCTGGCTGCGTACCTACCTCTGCCGCCCCCGCTTCCTTGCTGCACCGATCTTCTATAAGCGGAGTTGCGAGCGTTGTGTGGTATGTGTATTGTTGTTTGAACTGAACTGCAGTGTGAGATTTCGTTCGCTGAGTGAATTTGTGTGTGTACGGTGAACTGTGTGGGGTGTGCCTGGCCGTTATGAAGACCCGCAAGCAGGAAGACTCGCAGTTTATGCTTGGCTCTCCCCAGGAGGTGTCCGAGCGTGTGCTGCCAACCTGTCAAGATGCCGTGCGATACTACTACTTTGTGCAAGCTGACATGAAAGACAAGAAGAAAGGCTACGATCCCGCCATGCAGGACGTCGCCCAGGTCGTAGCCGACAAGATACAAGAGATCTGGACCTCGGTGTCGATCCCCACAATATCAAACCGGGGAATCCTGGAGGCTATACTGCGGTTAGTGGAGAAGTGCCGCAAGGTGGAGAAGAGCTGGAAGAAGCCCAGCAAGACTGTGCAGAAGGGCGTCGACAGATTTCGGGAGGAGTCACGGGAGCTGCTGGACGTGGCGCTGTGCAAGTGTCTCCCTGTATTACCGCTGTGCGTCTGCTCTCCAAAGGAACGCCATCAACGACGAGGAGCGATGTAGACAAGAAGGCCACCAAGTTGCTACGGCGTTCCGACGAGAAGCTGGAGAAGAAGGCCGCCGAGATCAGGGAGGCAGAAGAGCGAGCCACTGCCAGCACTTTCACGTTGGCCATCGGAAAGAAGCTGCAGGCGCTGTGTGCCAAGCAAGTTGACACGGCGGACGCCGACCCTGACCCCGAGCGGAGGCCACCGTCTCCCCTACGCCCGTCGTCAAGCTGCTCGTCCTCGTCGTCATCGTCCCACAACACCCTGGAGCTGCCGACGGCCTGCCGGATGGCGGAGCGGTACAACCTCCCCAGTGGTGCTGCTGCTGCCCTCGCCACTGCCGTTCTGGAGGACGTCGGCTCCATCAAGCCGGATGACACCACGCTGGTCGTCGACAGGAGGAATTTCAGCCGCGTAAACGTTATCGCACAGAGCCCAGACTTTGTACAGGGTCTCTACTTAGTCCAATCTATCATTTGAGGTGCCGACCTCCAAAATCGCCGACTTCGAGCACCAAATTGGAATGGCCTAACCTGACGCCGGTCCACGTTAATCTCAAATCACCTGAATTTTTTACCGACCCCCTTAAAATGTAACACCATGCAAAGACCAATTTTATTTTTGCAGGCTGCGAAATCAGAAGTTCTGCAATATGGAAGCTATCGTGGCAGAAAGTGACAAACCTGGATTTCTGCAAGGCAACCCGTGACCCTTTCGGCGACCCAAACGTCTTCGTTGATGAAGCATGGATTGCTCAACAAGAAATTCTATTGATTCAATGGCTAAATGCCATGCAAACACCTCCTGCGGGGCTGAAAACTAATTTAGATCAAAGTCCTTCTGAGTTAATGCAGTTACAAGATATCAAGAATACGTTGCAGTATATTTCGGTGAATGTCGACGGAGGGGTCATGTTTATCCCAGACAGCCGGAATGTGCTGTTGGACGTGGGGCTGCAGGACTATGTCATCAAGCTGCCTCTCTCATACGAACCGCGGTGGTTGCGCTTCGGCCTGAAGGCAGTGTTCGGTGAGAATTAGAAGGTGCACAGCAGCCACAGTGGGATGCTCCAATTTTTAAAGAGCAAATTGCTACACCCTGATGCCACGGAAACAAAAGACAAAAGCAAATTTATTATTAAGGGCTTCCTTTTCTTAATGTGTATTATGGACAAAGCCAAAACGGCAAATGATTCAATTTCTGATCCTTGCCTGTTCCTCCAGGCAGGGACGTCGTCACTTGGTTCGCCAGCAAGCTTCTTGTCAGCACAAGTGCTGCGACCCGGTGCCTTGCCACTGAGCAGCAAGCTCAGGGTCATGCAGACTCCTCTGGATGAGATCGATTATGTTGTCAAAAACATGCAGGATCTCCAAGATGGCATCAGGCTTGTGAGGATCTTGCAGCAAATCCTCCGTAACCACAGCCGGAACGCGCCCTTAGGGCCAAGCAAAATCAGCTCGTCCAAAACACTCGACTGCATGTACATCATGTTGGCGGAGTTATTCAGTCCGAAGTGAACGAGCGACTACCCTTTTGACAATTCTATTTATAGCGATGCAGTACTACCACGGTGGCACTCGACATCGCCCTTTCTTGAAGGTGCCGGGGGTTCGGGGAGGGGCGGGACTGGTAAGAGAGAGGCTCCGAGGCCGGCTTACAGGCGTCTGCTATGGAGGCCCCCAGCATTCCCCGGCGGCTCGTCACTACTTTGCAAAAAATCCGTACAGCAGCCCGCCCCGCAGCCACGCCCCCTAGCGAGTACCAACCCCCTTGGCATTCCCCACATGGAGCCCACTGCCCCGTAAAGAGGCGTCGTCGTGCCCCATGGGGTTGGTTTCCAGTGACGCTGGTCACTACATCAGTACCGCAGCCCGCCCCGCAGCTTCGCTTCAACGACAGCTGCCGCCTGCCTGCCTTGATTCCTTCAGGCCCCCGCTCCTTCAGGCTCTGCATTGCCGACAAGACCAACTCGAGCGAGGACAACAGCAAGGGATGTGCGAGGGTTATAGTTCTGGTTTACGCCGCCGGGGCGCTGCTTGTCGGTTGCGGTCAGGCGAGTCCTGCTCCCCGCGCCACCACTGGAAAAACTAACGTTACCGAGGTAACGTTTCTTGACGCGACCACACCAAGGTAACGTTTGGTGATGCAACCAGTTGGTGATGGCCCTATCCTTTTGCATGGGGTAGGTCGCATCAGGAAACGTTACTGGTCTTGGCCACATGATGATACGTTACCATGGTAACAATAGTTTTTCCAGTGACGTACCACAGTGCGGCAGATCTCGAAAAAGGTGGACATAATTCTCATAACGACCCCTTTGACATGAATTTGACTTTCCTTGTTTCTGGAAGTTACAGCATAGTTTTTAAGCCCTTT
>NW_026272437.1:0-4727 GCF_000697945.3 Frankliniella occidentalis | reverse complement strand
AAAAATAAAAATAAAAATCAAGTTACCAGTTTTGCCTTGGCCTGCGACAGCTGTGAGCACTTCTCTTGTGACGCGGCGAGCTGTCTTTCCACGTCGCCGTGTTTCAGTTCCAGCTCAGAAACGCGGGTATGGAGGCCTGCAAACAAAGAGAAACGCCCGTCACAATTTCGCGGCGATCCAAAGTGTCTAAAGTGACTGCTGCTGCGCCGTTCCTGTCGTGCTCACCTTCTGATTTCTGCCGCTCCGCAGCCAGGTCCTCCTGCAGCCGCCCGACCTCGGCGGCCTTCTTGGTCGCCTCGTCCTCGACCTGTGTCCGCGCCCTCTCTATGTCCCTGCACCTCGACTCCAGCTCGGCGATCTTCTCGTCCCTCGCGGCCAGCCGCTCCTCACCCTGGCGCTTGGTCTCCTCCAGCAGCGCCGCCTGTCGCTCGGCCTCCTTCTCCAGGTCGGCCTTGCCTCGCTCCAGGGCGCGGAGCTGGTCCGTCAGGGTCGAGACCTCGTCGCCCTTGGATGCGGTCAGGTTCTGCAGCCTCTGTTCCAGGGCTGCCACCTCCTCTGCCCTGCCCTTCGCCTGCTGCTGCAGTTTCTCCTCTAGGGCGGCCACTGCCGCAGCCTTACTCTCTTCCAGTTCCTGGAGTTTGCCCTCTAAGGCCGCCACTGCTTCTGTCCTCGACTTGTCTTTACTTTCCACTACTTGCTGTAGCTTGGCTTCCAGCGCGGCCACTTCCTCGGCTCTCGCCTTGTCTTTGCTTTCGGCCAGCTGCTGGAGTTTGGCCTCCAGGGCGGCTACACCGTCAGTCTTCTCCACATCCAGCTGCTGGAGTTTCGCCTCGAGCGCCGCCACCTCCTCCGATTTGGCCTGCTCCAGTTGCTGAAGCTGAGCCCCGAGGGCGGCGACCTCCTCGGCCCTCGCCTTCTCCAGCTGCTGCAGCTTGTCCTCCAAGGCAGCAGTTCCCTCCGCCTTGGCCGCGTCCAGCTGCTGGAGTCTGGCCTCCAAAGCCGCGACCTCCTCGGCCCGCGTTCGCTCCGCGGCCTGCAGCTTGTCCTTGACGGCCGCCACCTCCTTGACGGCCTGCTCGGCCTGCTCCTTCAGCCTGGACTCGAGGGCGGCCACCTCCGCGGCCCTGGCGGCCTCCGCCTGCCTCAGCTGCTCCGTCAGGCCCGTCACCTGCTCGCTCTGCTGCTGCAGCTGCTTGGACAGGCCGCCGACCTGGGCGTCCTGCGACGAGTTGAGCTGCTCGACGAGGGCGTTAAGACGCGCCACCTCGGCGTCCCGGTCGCCGAGCGACGCCTGCAGTGCGGCGGCCGCCTGTCCTGCCGCGGCCTTCTGCTCCTCGGCCTCGCGCTGCAGGTCCTGGGCGGCCGCCACCTGGGCGGCGAGCTGGCCTCGGAGCGCCTCGACGGCACTCTTCTCGGCGGTGAGCTGGCCAGAGATGTCGCAGGCGGTAGACTTCTCGGCGGCGAGCTGGGTCTCGAGCGCCTCGGCGGCCGCCTGTTGGGCCGCTAGCTGACTCCTGAGCTCCTCCGCGGCGGACTCATGCTGCCCCACGGCGGTCTGGGCGGCCACGAGCTGGGCCCGCAAGTCCTCGACCGTGGCGTCCCCGGTGGCCTGCCTGCTCTTGAGTTCGTCGGCAGCCGAGGCCAGTTGGTTCTTGAGGTCCTCCGCCGCCTTCTCTTTGGTACTCAGCTGACTCGCCAGCTCCGACCTCGCCGCCTGTTCCGAGGCCAGCTGGCTCCGCAACCCCTCCAGGGCCGACCTCTCGGATTCGAGTGCAGTCTTGGCCTCTTCGACGGCCGCCTTCTCCGCGACGAGCTGGCTCTGGAGCTCCAACGCGTTAGCATCTTTGGTCTGTATCTGCGCCAGGAGATCCTGCACTTGGCCACCCTGTTCCGAGGACAGCACCTGCAGCTGCTCCCGAAGCTCCAGCAGCTGTCCCTGCAGCACTGCCTCTCGCGCCACCAGCTGATCATGTGACTCCCGCGATTCAGTCCTGTCGTAGAAAATATAGAATAGATTAGTCAAAAGAGTGTCAATGATACGGTTTTACAGCCTCGTCACTCTTATCTTTTGTGTCTAACTCACTTGTTTCTCTCCAGTTCATCCTTGAGCTTCGTCAGGGCCTCCTCCGCCTCAAAGAGTTTGTCCTCGGACCGCTCGCGCTCCTCGGCGAGCTGCTTCTCCAGCTCCTTGACCTGCTCTGGGGTGGCGGCCGGGGCTGCCGCCGCGCTGTCGGCACGCGCGATGGCCTCCTCCTCGAGCCGGAACTGGAGGTCCTCCAGCTGCTGCCGCAGGTCGCCGGCCTCCGTCTCGAGCCGCTGCACCTTCTCGTCGGCCTCCGTGCGGTAGTGCTGGTACTCGGTCTTGAGCACGGCGAGGGCGTGCTCCGCGTGGTCAGCCTGGCTGGCGGCCCTGGTGATCTCGGCGCGCTCCAGGTCCCGCTCCTTGAGGAGCTGCTCTATGTGCGCCTCCTTCTCCTTGAGCGTCTCCTGGGGAAAACAAAAGAGAGGGCCACTTTAGAGCTAAGGTCGACAGTTTGGAACAATTTGTATTTGTATGTGTTTCTGTGTTTTATGTAGTTTGGTAGTTTTACAGCAAATATTGCAAGGTTGGTCAAACTGAACGCAAATATTCGCGAAAGCAGTGTGTCCAACGTGAGGGGTCTATGGTCTGTGCCTGCCTAGCCGTCCGGCCTCCTCCCATATAGGGCGAAACCAATGCGTGGGTGGGAGGCGCCAGATGACAGTGGAGGGGGGAGGCACCAGTACAGCCAACTTCAAACCATAAAAATTAAAGAACGAAATATGCCAGTTGCCAGCCAACCCCATAGTTTGCTTCATTTATTTATTTGTTTATAGTCCAGACACACTAAATGTTTGCACATCGTATTTTTCCCATCTTAAAACGTACTTACAAGCGCGAGTGCTAACATTGCTAATTACATTAATTTCAATAAAATTTCACCTCCCTTTATTTTTTTCATAGAGAAAAATGGCCAATAGATCAATAGCCGACAGTATTCTATTAACCTCTCGGTCGATGTCCCGCTGGGTGATTGGCAGTGTGGTGGGCGAGGCGCCCGCTGAGCGCCGGGGAGGTGGGCGGCAGCCTCACGGTACAGGAAGGACTGAGACTTTAATTCAAACTGTAATTGCGCATCGTTTGCATATTCGCCTCGACTGTTATGATATGCCGTTTGAAACTATGCTCTGCGTCAGCAATGCAAATAACAACCATTCTAACATTTCTGTCCAGTAGGATGGGCAAATCAAATATATTTAACATTTTGCGTTCGGACGAATAGAGTAAAATATCGTATTGGCTGTTTGATAGCACAATTTTTTCAGAATGCTAAACACTCGAAATCGCGAGGGTTTGTTTGTTGTCTTCTTTTACTAATTTGACGATAGGAAGGTATGCATTTTTGTGCACGTTATGACCAGATGCAAATCTAAATGTTGCAAATGACAAAAATTTAATTTCACCCATCAGAGAGATGCGAAACGATTGCTTGCAAGATTCAGAATTGTATACTGCCAGAATGTGCACAAAAATGCCTTTTTTCAATGGTTAATAAAATTAATTCTTCCGATAAAGTAGGTGCATTTTAATGCACACAATTTTCACTACACACAAAACAAGTGCAAACTGTGTGGTTCCAGACGATCACCGAGAGGGGGAGGGGAACCACGACTTTTGCCCTCTTTCAGCCTGATAGTATCGCACCTGACAGTTCTGCACTGATAAAGGGAGTGTTCAACCGGTCCGTTCAGCACTCGCAAGTGTTCAATTTAGAAAGTCATGCACTTGAAAGTCTTTCAACTTCTCTGTTGGACAATTTCTACACAGTACGTCCAAGACAAGGAAGTGTTCCAACAGAGGAGTTAAACACTTACTGGTGTACTACACTTGATTTATCAGTGGTGACCCGGTCCACTTATTGAGTATGCACATAGAGTAATCACCCATCCTTGCACCGGACAAAAACATTATTGAAGCCCTTTTAAATTGTCCCGGGTCGGCCCCGCCCTTCCGGGCACAATGCGCAGCGTGCGCAGCTAATGGCCCGCGACCGCAAGTCTCCGCATGGCTAATGTGATTGGGTATTGTCTCGCGGTGGCGCGTGGCGCTAGGCCCGCCCGCCCAGCCCCTCAGACTTGCAGGCTCCCTATGGGGACCACTTTGAATAGTTATGAATGAAATGAGTCGACTAGAAACTGCCCGAAAGCCGCACTTATGGAGAAGAACCCATTACTACTGTTTTCAAAAGGGACTTTTGTGCGGGGCGCCCCCGGACGAATAGGAAAATATAGAGTCTCAGCGACCAACTATCTATCTAGATTACATGAATTAGACAACACCTCTACGTTTAACCCTGTTAAGCTACAACCAGAATACGTTTACGGACACATGCACAAACTACTTTCGGACTAACTACAGTTTAATGTAAGTGGAGCAAAATACATTGCTCATCAAGCCCCAGATATACTTCTATTTGTTAAGTTATGCAAAAGGATGCTCTTATTGCAGATACTCGGAATGGCAATTGATAAAAGCATTTTCGTCACCACTGTGTCGTTTGGGTAGAATTCATGTGTGCTACATACTGCGTGTGTTGAGGGAATAATTGGGGAAATTTGTTTGGTAGTATTTTATTAACACAATAGTATTTACAAGTTATCACACAATGCTAAGCAAGCATTAGTTCAGTACAAAACAAACATTAATT
>NW_026272436.1:0-1488 GCF_000697945.3 Frankliniella occidentalis | reverse complement strand
CCCCGCCCCTCCACGCACGGCATGCCGGCGTTAGGAATGCCTCGTAGGTCTGGATAAAGGTGAACGCCACGTGATCCTGAGGAGAGAGGGTGGAAGGGAAGAGATCGCGCATCGCGGCGCTCCTTGTCTCTCTCTCACACGCGCCCTCAAACGTGCCGCACTACGGTGTCCGTACTGTCCGCGGCGCAGCGCGTCAGCCGTATAGGCGCGAATGTGTGCATCACGTAGGGAGGGGGGGGGTTAGAAACCAGCAAATAAGCGGGATACACGGAGGTCAATCCGTGCCGGACTCGTTGACGGACACCTGGCCGACACCACGCCGTCGTGTCACGCGACTTTGCCTCGTGTTGGAGGAATGCGCGAGGTTTCGTCGGGGGGCACTTTTACGTATTCAGAAACACGTCACGCAAGCGTACTTTTATTTTGTAGAGTATAAAGCCAGCCAACAACTGCGCCCGCGGCAAGGGCCGGCGAACAGATCACCCCCCCCCCCCCCCCCCAGCACACACAGAGATCAGAGCTCCCGACAGCGACTGCCGCCGCGGCCGCCAGCTATGGAGCCCCATCCCATCCCAGCCGGCGACCACGCGCGGCAGAGAGCACCAGTATCTACTAAGCTGCAGCGTAGCGCCGGGCCCAGTATCAGAATGCCCCTGAATGGCAACCATTGAAATCGAGATCGTTGGGTCGGGCCGAAGCTCTGTTCCACGCGCAGGGTTGGGCGTGGGCGACTGGCGGCGGATAACTCTGTGGTGGCGGGAGGTGTCCTCACGCTGCAGCTCTGGGCCAGACGCGTCGCGAGGCGCCGGCCGGGTAGGCCAGCCCGCCGAGCAGCTGTGTGGAGCCGGCGGCCCGCCCTTCTGCAGGAGCGGGTAACTAACTGCGGGGGCATTCCTTGTCCTGGTGGTGTATCCTACCACACGTTCTGCGCCTGATCACTGCTCTGCACCGGGCCGGGCGGCGGCGCGGGCGAGGACGGCAAGGGGAAGTGGGAAACCGGGCAGCAAGCGAGCATCGGTATGCCTGCGCATGGAGTCCGGAAGCGAATGGGAGTGAGAGGGAGCTTATGGGCCGGCGCGAGCTTCTCACTTCCACTATCCGTTCTGCTGCATGGCTCTGAATGCCGGCGGGTGGTAGTCGGTCATCCTTCATCATGCGTGCTCGCGAGCAGGTCGAGCATAACGCGAGCGCGAGCACAGGCCTTGGCATGCGGGGCCGCCGCCGCGCTCCGCCCCGGGCTAGGCTGCAGCTCAAAGAGCACGCACGCTCTGTGTGGGTCGGAGGGATTCGATTCCGAAAGTTTCACGCAGTCAGCCCGCCGTATCGCGTCGTGCATCACGCGTTGGGGATATCGTCAAAGAAAGAGTTTTTCGAGCCTCGTTGCCTCTAGTTTTTCTTCCCCTTCCCCTTCACTCCCCCACTATAACGCTGTACTCACTCGCTCTTGCTTCGACGCGGCTGCAGCAGCAGCCGATTGAAGTTACGCCC
>NW_026272435.1:0-1225 GCF_000697945.3 Frankliniella occidentalis | reverse complement strand
GAGAGAGAGAGAGAGAGAGAGAGAGAGAGAGAGCGCTCCTTATTCGCGGCAGCGGGTAGCTGACCGCGATGAGCCCCCGCGGCCCCCCGCGCGGCCCGCGAGCTGCGGTCGGAGAGCGGCCCCACTACCGTACGCGGCCAGGTGACGGGGAAGGGGCGGGGCCGCCGGGCGGACCGGGCCGGGCGGTCTGGTCCACATTCGACGCTCGAGATCGGCTTTTATTTTCGTCTATTAGTTTTATGCCGTCGCTCGAATGGCCATCTCAACAGGACATGGGAGCTTCTGTTTGGGTGTTCCAGCAGCAGCGCGGCCCACCTGGATCTTCTGGAGGACGCATAGTCCTTAGGGACGCGGTTTGTGTGTGTGTCTAACGAGGAGGGGGGGGGGGGTCTGCACTATCGACAGTTTCCTTCACCATCTTTGGGATGTGGATTAAAGTCTAAGTGGGTCCCGGGATAACGGGTGAGGAGGACCTGTCTATTCTTCGTTTCCCGCGTGGTTAGCTTCATACGAGGTGCATATCCGATGCGATGCACTCTGGGCTCCTGCTCCAGGTCAAAGAGTCCTGTCGCAGAGACACACGCACACAGGACGTTATTCGCTGCAGTTTCAGCGTGGCCCCACAGACGACATACTATTTCGTGATTTCGTTTATGCTGTACCGCATGCAGTGGTGCGGGCGGGCTTGCCCACCGTCTCTCACCACGGCGCCTTACGGCCCCTTGCGAGTAGGCAACACATGCCTACATGGACCTCAATAAGTCCGAAGTCTGTAGGTTTTCATTCAAAAGGAGCAAAAGTAAAAATTTCGCTCTCTTTAGATGAGAAATTTCTACACAGTATACAGTGTATACACCTGTCCACTCTTGTGTATCTCTGGCACTGGCTGGCATTCTCCCCCCCCCCGGACAAAGTCTTTTTGACAGGGGATTACCGGGTCCCGAGGGTTCACGGGTCTGCCCGCAATCGACCAGGGCTCACCGCGGGCGGCCGTGGTGTGCCGCGTCCAGGTGGACGCACAGCTTCCGTGCCCCATGCCGCCCCATGCCTAAGCGTTGGTTTGCCTAGTTGTATTTTTTTTAGCAGATGATACCTAACACTTAGACTTGGAAACGAATGGCCCAAGCGTATGGAGCCCCATGCCTAAGCGTTGCGCGGAGCGATAGCGAAGCGCAACGCTGCACAGATAACGCCATTACTGACTTCAATGTATCGCGTTAGGTTT
>NW_026272434.1:0-1872 GCF_000697945.3 Frankliniella occidentalis | reverse complement strand
CCGGCCACTTGGATCCGTAAAGTGCCCCCCAACCCCCGACCGTCCAGGTCCTCCCCTCAGGCTCAGCTGAAGTCCATCTCCGTTTCCTTTTTTTATCCGCCCGTATTTCCTCTTCTCCTGCCCGGTGCCCGGCGGCAGGCTGGCGCTCCGATCGCGTCTCACGATTCCTGCCCCGAGCTTCTGCTCCATTCCGTAAATCCCTTCGGAAAGGACGGACTCCGGGTCCTATTTCCCTTAGACCCTCCCCCTCCCCTTTCCCGTGGACTTTCCGTCTTCTCCTTTTATTTTCCTCGTCCTTTTCTATCGACTTCGCCGTGTCCTGAGTCCCCATTCTCTCCGTCCTCCCCTTCGCCCTCCCCAGGCCGCCCGGCCGGACGGCAAGGTCCGAGGCAGGCAGGTCCACTCTCCAGGCGCGGTGCTGGGCGCGTTTTGCATAAAGCACCACTTTCCTTCCCTCTTTAATTTTCTTCCCCCTTCCCCTTTCACTTTGTAATGTCGTTGCCGCCTCCGGTGACCGCTCCACCCCCTCCCCTCTCGGCACCGCCCCTGCCTCCTCCCTCCTTTGCGGTGGAGGCCGTGGCCAATCGTGGCGCCTCAGGCGTCCTCTGGCCTCTCACCCTGCCCTGCACGGCCCCGTCCGGGCCCAGGCCAGCATGGTCAGGCTCGTTAAACCGTCTTCTATGACCTCCACCCTCCACACTCCCCTCCCGCTCTGTCTGTCATTCTCGTCACGAATGTCCACCGATCTCCCATCGAGGTGCGGTCCTCGTAGCGCCTCGGGGGTAGGCACCTTGCACACAGCCCTGCGCACAGGACCTTCGGCATGGTATACGGTACGGTCCGAGCCAGCCCCCCTCTAGCGCCTGGTAGACAGGTACCTTGCACACAGCCCTGTCCAAGGGGCCCCGTGGTTGCCTATGTACTAGGCGCCAGGACACAACACTGGACCTTCAGCATGCTACGGTACGGTCCGAGCCAGCTCCCTCTAGCGCCTGGTAGGTAGGCACGTTGCACACAGCCCTGTCCGAGGGGCCTCGTGGTTGCCTACCTACCAGGCGCCTAGCCACAGCTCTGGGACCGTGGCGAGGTGTGGGTCTCCCTCAAGCGCCTGGTAGGTAGGCACCTTGCACACAGCCGTGTCCAAGCAGTCCCGTGGTTGCCTACCTACTAGGCGTGCAGGGCCAGCACCTCCGACTCCTCGGTGCCGTATTGCCCATCGACCGTATCGCCCTTTTATATTTCTTCCAGCCCAAAGTTTATCCTTGAGAGAGTTTTTGCTGTTCTTTGCGACTCTAGTTTGGCAGGGGCGGGCGAGTTGGCGGACGGCCAGCGGCGGCGACGGCGGTGGGGACCTGCCACGCCGCCACGCCACGCCCCGCAGCGACAGAGGGCTTGCAGTGGAGAAAAGTCCGGGAGCAAAGAGAGGGAGGGACGAGAAGGGGGGAGGGGGATGGCTGGACAGCAGAGGCAGCCATTTCGTTCCTCAGTCTGGCTCATCTTGGACCACGCCGCGCCGAGCCACGGCTAGGCTCCCTATCTCTGCTGCTATCCCCGCGCCGCCCGGTCCGGGCCAAATCCTCTCCATCCCCTTATACTGCGCGGGCCGGGCCGGGGAGCCGAGCGGCGTAACCGCCTGCAGTTTAGTCCAAGCCGGGGCGGGGCGGGGCAGGGTGGGGCAGAGGGGCCGCTGGCTACGGTTGGTGTCCGCCGGAGGGTGGGCCGGCCCCGCCTGCCCGCATGCCTGCCTGCCTGCTGGGATCGGAATCAACTTTTGTTCCCCCCAACGAATTTTCAGGCGACGCCAGGCGACCCAACTTTGGCCAACTTGAGCTGAATCGCCAATAAGCGAGCCCCGAGGCGGAGAGGAGGGGG
>NW_026272433.1:0-1080 GCF_000697945.3 Frankliniella occidentalis | reverse complement strand
TAACGACAGTCTAATCGCGACCTGCTCGGGCCACTTCCATAAGTTATGTGAACAACGTGCTTCACATGCCTTCACAGAGTTCCACTAAGGGTTAGTGGGGATTGCTCCATTTCACGCGACAACTTCTGGTGCGTATCAATTGCACCTTCCTGACGGCCCAATCGCTCCTGGCACTTGTGTGACGCGCACGCCTTGTCGTGATGACGATAGGGCGGAGGTGTGTTGTTGGTCGTGACGCGCTGAGCTTGGGATGAGACGACGAGGAGGGCAGCACGCCGTGCCATGTGCTCCTGCCGTTTCCGGCGATGGTGCCAGAAGTGCACTCTGGGGAGGCGTGGCCGGGCAGGACAGAGGACTTCCCATCCCGACCGCGAGGCGTGTAGCAACTGCAGGGTGAGGATGGGTCATCAACACTTTCGGGAACCTCGCAGCTCCGGGTCGAAAACCTCTGACTCACGATGAAAAATGCTGTGAGGTCTCAAAACGCGTCTATACACTAAAATGTCACACTGCAAGTGGAATACTTGCAAGTGTTCAACTGCGTACTAGTACCGGGTGTAACTGAGAACACGCAGCAGTGTTGCGGGTTTGCCTACTCTTTACACCCGTAAGGGGCAATGGCCCCTGCGGCCATATTGAGTATGCAATCCCACAACACTGCTGCGTATTCACAGTTACACCCGGTACACCTGTAAGTGTTTCAATTGTGCAGTTGTAAGTGTGCAACTTTTCTGTTGAACCCTTCAAAGAAAGCGTCAAATTTAAGGAAGTAGTCAAAACAGAGGAGTTGCAGAATTACAGTGACACAGCTACCGAGATGAAAACTGCAATGCATAACGATGGAATTGATTACTTGAAAGTATTCAACTAGCAGTTGCACATTTACAAGCAAGTGTTCAGCAGTTGCTCACTTGGTTTCCCCAGTGAAGGACTTGTCTAGTAGTGGATCCTGCCATTCCCCTTTTTCTGGCAGTGAAGCAGCGTGCCACGAAGCACGCGTCCTTATTTCTGGGATGTGAGACGAAATGCCATTACCCTTCCAAACCGCCACTCTGTCCGTGGGGCCTTTGTCTCCCCCCC
>NW_026272432.1:0-1136 GCF_000697945.3 Frankliniella occidentalis | reverse complement strand
TTCTCACCCGAGCGTTTCTCCCCTGTGCGTTTCCCACCTGTGCGTCTCACCCCTTCTAACCTCGTCTTACCAGAGCGGGATTTGTGGTTAATTTTGCTCAGTCGTGATATGTCGTAAGGGATGCGTAGGAGTACCTAGTTAGGCTTAACAAAAATTGAAAAAAGAAAGCGAAACTTGCGCGAGGGCGAGTCGAGTAGGGACCTCCCCCGCTCACTCGGTGGCGCTGATGGCTCCGACCTGCAATGGGGCTTCCCTGCTGGCGCGGCGGGAGTAGGGGTTCTGCTGTTGGGCCAGGTCAAGGCATCCGAGCAAATAATAAAAGAGCAGCCGACAATCATCCTCCTCTCTACGCCCCTATGGCAGTCATCGGCAGCGGTGGAAAACTTGACAATGGTTCGAGGCCGCCGATTGGTCCACGGCTTTGATGCTAGGCTGATGCCGGCGGCGGAGGGGAGTTGTAGGCATTTCCGTGGCGCACGCGCGCGAGCAAAGGCATTTCCGGCGGCGGACGTGGAGGTGGCGTGGCCGGCCGCTGATATCGCGGGCCTGGTCGCGGGAAGGCTACCTACCGCGCTAAGAAGGGCTACCACACAATTCCCCCGTAGTTTGACTGACCTGTTCTTAGACACCTCCGCCTCGCCCCCTTTCTGGCTATACTGTACCCCATGCTGGCGCGCAACTGGGTTGCATACTCACAAGGCACCGAGTCGGTAGGCAAGCACGCCCGCACGCCTGCGTGCGGTACAGTACAGTTACACTTTTTGCCGGGTGGGCCCGAAGTCCAAGGTTATTTTAACTCCGGTGGCAAAAGGGCGAGTTGGAACGACTCTACTGATGCTCCAGGAAAAATCGTTTGGCACGAGGAAAGTGTGTAGAAAATAGACCGCTTAATCGTTGAATGAAGACCTGCCGGACCTGCCGGTGGTCGAAGAAGGCTTCGCGGGCGACGCGGAGGTGAAAGACTTTAGCCGTTACGTAATAACTGCGGTACAACCGGGGCGGAGCGGTAGACCCCCTGTATCGGCGCGCCTCTCGTTTTTGGCTCGGCTTTTGCTGCTTTGTGGGGCACTGGCACTACTCTCTGCGTGGACGGCGTCTCCTTTGCCCCTCTTTGCTCCTCATTTCTCCCCCCCCCC
>NW_026272431.1:0-1497 GCF_000697945.3 Frankliniella occidentalis | reverse complement strand
TTTCACAGCTAAAACGGCGAAATAGTACCTAGGGGTCAAAATGACCCCTCCGGTAGATCTAGGTATACGAAAATCCCGGTAGTTCTAGTGTTAACTGGCAAATTTAACGAGAGCACAAGCTGACGATAACTGCGTGTCATCTGCTAAGAAATAAAATAGGCAAATAAAAGTAAATAAAGACGAGACAAACTGCAATGTTCTATTATAATGTTCATCCAAATTTTGAAAACTATTTATTCCACGACAGCTAAGATAGGCTAACCTTTGCTGTGTCGGCACGCGACACAAAGTGGCCCCGAGCAGTGCCGCGCCATCAATGCCAATTGCGGGGCGCGCGCGCGCACTCGCACACATGCACACAAAGCTCCCGTTAGTTCAAGCTCGGACTGACGCGGTACGTTTCAATCGTCCCCGCCAATAAGGAACGGTGCAAGTGTGCTTTAATTGAATTCCAAGCGGCAAAAGCGGCAGCAAGCAGCAAGCCACAACGGCTCATGACGGAGGGGGCATATGTGGCACGTGCCACATCCCATGTCGCCACACTACTGCCGAACATGGTTGCGGAGAGGATCGGCAAAGAAACGGATTGTTTTTGCCACCACTTTCTCGGGCATAATTTTAATAAAAATGGGACCTTTTTTCCATAGTGCCTCCCACCTTCTTAAAGCCCAGGACCGGGCACGCTAATGCTGACCAGTTTTGACTGCTACAAACCCTGCCGGCTCAGCGCCTCCGCTTCCTGTGGCGACTGGCGGGTAGCTACTAGTAGACTGCGTTTGTCATCACGACAGAGCGAGCAAGAGGGGCGGATGCGGAGGGAAACCGCCAGAGCGAGAGAGACGGCGAGAGCAGCTCCGAAACGCACGAGTGACCAGGGACGTACGTGTGCCACTCATTGAGTTCGTATGACCGTCGCGTGGAGGGCGTTCGAGTCGCCTCTCTCCCTCTTTCATGCGCCTCTCTCGCTCCTCCCCGCCCGAGCGCCGGACGGGGAGACGGCCACGGACAGCGGGCAGTCGCATGGAACCAGACCATTCAATTAACGATGCACCATCATTGGCTCGCGATTGCACTCGTTTCCTCCTCCGTCTTCGTCGCGCACCCGGGGAGACGAAGAGACGAAAAACGCTCCGCCGAGAGGGGGGGGGGGGGGAGAAATGCAAACGGACGCATCGTCGCGCTCCAATGGCAAGGGGAATAAAGTGGCGCTTTGGAAATCATGCCAAGGTAAGGCACACTCTGCTGCCCTTACCTACCCACCCACGCACTCACAAAGGCGAGCAATCGTGGGTTTTAGAGCTTTTTAGAACACTATGGTAAAGGTGAAATACCTTGCAATGTCATCAACATAGCGGCGGATCGTAAAATGACGTGCTCCGGCCAGACAACAAAACTGAGTTTCGATTGTTCCTTTTACCAGTACACCTAACCAGTTTCGGTGTCACACCGAAACCTTTAGACTCTGCACCAGAACCTTTGGACTCTGCACCAGAACCT
>NW_026272430.1:0-1536 GCF_000697945.3 Frankliniella occidentalis | reverse complement strand
GGTGGGGTGGGCGGGTGCCGGTGGAGCCGGGCGGAGGGCAAGGGGTAGAGGAACAGAAGTTCTCAGCCGTCGAGCGACGCTTTGACTTGATATAGCGTGCGGCTGAAGCCGGCTGCCCGGCCCCCAGGCACATTGCAACTTCCTGCGGCCAGGTGCAGGCGGCGCAGGCCAAGCAGTGTGTGCGAGCGCGTCTACGGCTGCGTGCGGCAAATGGGCACGCTCACGTGCGCCGCGGAGGTCCAAAAGTGTACAAAACGTGACAGATGGGTACGAGCAGCGGGGAGGGAGAGGAAGGGGGGGGGTATAGAAAAGGAGACAAGAAAGCCTGTGTGGCATTCCGTAGTGTGCCCGTGAGGCCTGTGGGCCCCCAGCAGCAGCACTATTACAGAAGACAGGACACTTACATAAAACGCCGGCCGGCCCGTTGGCCGCCTCGGTCAGCTTGCAGCGCGACGCGACGTGCAGCACGCGTAGCGCGCGTTGTGAGGTGCGACACAAACCAGTAAGTGGCGCGCGCTATACCCAGGCGATGATGTATCCTTATGACACTTCCCCGTTGGCGCTTAGATCAAGGAGTCTGCTCCGACCGAGCGCCAGGCCCGGACTGGCCCGGGGTGGCCGGCGGTAAAAATTAGCGCGGAGGCCAACGCGCCAGGTGGGACCACGGCCGCGGGGCCACGCAAAGAAAAGCCGAGCTCTTTGAACAATTAACTATAAGTAGTTTTGAAATTAAAATCGCAGTTACGCTGGTTGGTTGAATTAAAAAGAGCCTTGTTTGAGTCCGGGGCGCGGCGGTGCCTCCTGTCGAGGGAGCGCCTGGAGGGTAGGCCGTGCCGCCTCGCACGGGTGCTCTACAGGCCGGTATTCTGTATTTGTCAGGCGGCCCCAGCAGCTACCCAGACCGGATTGTCACGCCATACTGTACTCTGGCTGTGCGCCTTTCGCGTTTTCTTGATCGTTTGACCAAGGCTCTCGGAGAATCACCGATACACACTATATCTTTTCAAAAGCTGCAGTCACCGGCGTCATGCTTGTTTGGTACCGCGTAGACACATTTTTTCGGATCCGCAGGAAATAATTATCTGTCAGAAATGAATACTTCGCAATCTCTAGCCCACGATTACCATACGAGCACAAGGTGACCCGGGCATCACTCCTTCCCGTCTATTGTTTCCATTTACCAGGTAGTCTCGCCGTGGATCGGGTTCCGCGGTGTGAGCGAGCAACGCGTCTCTAGAGGCGTTTCTCCGGGAGGTATCGGTAGTGTTTGACTTGAAATGTTATGAGTGGTAATGAGCTGCCTGTCAGGGCCGAGTAATAACGTAATTAGGATGCTTGGCTCCATGCTGCTTTCCGGCATCGTTGGGGCGTGGCGCGCGCCGGGCGTCGGGGATGGGGGCTCCGCGGGCTTCGCGGCGATGAAACGCTACCACTTTCCTTTTCGTTTGAGATGCCCCGCTGGCCGGGGCGAGGCGGTGTGTGGCGGGCGATGTACGATGAGATCACACGCGCTCGGTGCCTCTGGAGCACACCGCC
>NW_026272429.1:0-1244 GCF_000697945.3 Frankliniella occidentalis | reverse complement strand
CCGCCAGCCCCCACCCGCCCCCGCCGGCTACCTGGAAGGGGTTTACATCCTGTGTATAAATGGGTAGGACTCCGCAATCCGGGTCGCTTGTTGCGTACATCCCGTTGATCAGTGTGGTGCTCAGTCCCAGCCCTCTCAGCCGCCATGGCCCGTGTGTTGTTGTTGCCGGTGGCGGCGTGCGCCCTGGCGCTCTTGGTGTGCTCGGTGCATGGCAAGGACCTCCGGAGGGACCTCGACGATGCCGCCACCGGCGCAGTTCCGGTGCCGAAGTTCGGCGCCCTCGCGGTCGCCGTCGGCGACGACTTGGAGACGGCCGCGACTCACCACGGGCACTCGAAGGTGGTTGGTGGTGGCGAGAAGCACGTGGAGGAGCACCACAAGAAGGCCGGCCACAAGTCCGAGAAGGGCGCCAAGAAGAAGAGCTTCGTCGACAAGGCGGAGCAGGGCAAGGCGGGCTCGGATCACCACCAGTCCGACTACAAGAAGTCCAACGGCCACAAGAAGAAGCACCACGACGAGGCCGAGAAGTACGGCGAGCACCACAAGGGCGAGAAGGGCCACAAGGGAGCCAAGTACGGCGAGAAGGGTGGACACAAGAAGGGGCACAAGACCAAAGGTGAGCAGTGACCACTCTGGTGAGGGCATGTCTTTTATTGCAGGTGGAGGCGAGGGGGTCGGGGCTTTTAGAACTTGGTGTCTTCGCAATTCTTTGCCATTACAGATTCCCCTCTATCTAAGTGCGCGTTCGTTTGTGTGTCCCCAGGCTACCACAACAAGTTCCACAAGGACGAGTACCACAAGGAGCACAAGTTCTACGACGACTTCCACAAGGGCGGCCACCACAAGAAGCACGGTGACTTCCACGGCCACCACGAGAAGAAGGAGGGCCACCACAAGAAGGGCGGCCACCACAAGTCGGGCTACGTCGAGGACCACAAGGGCAAGAAGGGCCACGTGGACAAGGGCCACTACGACGACGAGCACAAGGGCGTCAAGGGCTCCAAGGGCCACGAGGAGCACCACGCGCACAAGGAGCAGTACGGCAAGAAGGGCGGCAAGGAGGGCGGCAAGAAGTGGGGCTACAAGAAGGGCCACCACTGAGTGCGTCGCGCGGAGCCAGGGGAGCCCACCCAGCCGACAGTGACAACGCCGGACCAGGACAGTGCGAACCTGCCACCCAGCCCCGCGCCCAAACGTGTCTCACTTCCGGGCACACACGCCTTTGTTAGTTTCCAGTTGACCCC
>NW_026272428.1:0-1848 GCF_000697945.3 Frankliniella occidentalis | reverse complement strand
CCCCTTCTCCCCCTCCCAACCCCTTCGAAATTCCCGCTCACGCCGCGACGCCCTTTGTCGGGCTATTTATAGGGGATCGACCTTACCAATGCCGCCCCCCCCCGTTACCTTTCTCTGTCTTTCTCTCTCTCACCCTCTTGCTTCTCCTTGTCTCTCACCCCCGTCGCCTTTTCTGCGGCAGCACGTCACCTCGGTGTGCCCTGAGGGTGAGGGTCGGCCCGACGGCGCGACCTTTCGACCAGGAGAAGTATCCGGGGCGCGCAGTACGTAACTGGATCACGGCGTGGCCGGGCGTGCTGGTCTCGTGTGCCATTCTCCTCTCGAGATGGCGGCTATGCCTCGCGCGGCCGCCGACTCATTGAGGAGGCACACGCCGACGCGACGCACCCGCCGCGCCCCGCGCCCCGTGAACGAAAGCGGACGTGAATGTCGCGCGACGCGTTCTCGGAAAGCAAATAACGCATTGGCCCAAGGCGTTGTCCTCGCGCGGCGCGGAGCGGCGTGCCTCAAAGTGCGCGCGCGGCCCGCGCCTCGTCGCGCTGTGTTTGCACCCCCCCCCCCTCCCCTCCCGCGGCTATGGGACGACGCCCCGCCCAGCCCCTGCTCGTGAGTGGGCCCGCGCGCGGCCCGCCCCGCCCTGCCCTGCCCCGCGTTGCCGAGATCAGCACTGCAGCGTTTTGGACAACAGGAACCGGCCAAGCAGATTCTCCGAGCTGATCTGGCAGTGCAGGGCGCGCACGAGGGCAGGGCTCACCTTGCGCCATCCTGTTTTGATGCCCGTGGCCGCGCGGCCGCTTACCCGCGCGGGCTCCGCGTTGACGCTCGAAGGTCACCCACCGGGTCCAAGTCGTTGGCAGTGCATCGACCGGGCACACGATGTTAGTAGATCTCGCTGCACAGTGACCGGGCAGCACACCTTACCTGGCTGACAGCAAAATGCTTAATTTTTTGACAACGGAAAAAAGGTTTCGAATTTGCTCCGTACCTAGTAGGGGTTAGGAATCACAGAATGTTTTTAACCCTCCTTTTGTCCTCGGTGTACTAATATCGCACTTTTCTGTTCCTGCAGGTAAGTTGGCGGACGTGAGGCGCCGACGTGTTGACTTGTCGCGGGGCCGCCCGGGTCACCAGAGTAAGAGAAATTTGTGAGAACAATGAGTGTGCTTCCTGATGAGGCCTAACGAGCTTGGTACAGTGCGGCCCAGTGCGGGGCGGGGCGGGACGGGCCCGCCGGGTGACAATGGCTGCTAATGCCTCACCATTGGGGCACAAGGTCACGCCACGGGCGCAGAGACGGAACAGGACAAAAATAAAAGTTTCAAGTAGCGAATAATTGGCGTATAGGCGAGAGAACCCCGTCGCCTCGCACCCTCCCTCCCTCCCTCTCGCCAGCGGCCGGGACGCAACCCCTTCCAGCCCCGCGGCGGCGAGCTGCTCACTTCCCTCTCGCGCCCCGCAGCGCCGCGTGCCGCGCGAACCGCGAATAAAGCGCACCGCCCGCTGCTCGAGCTGCTCACCGCGCTTCTCACCGCGAGCCGCACGCTCAGGTGCGCCGCAGGGGATTAGCGAGAGGGTTGAGCGAGCGCTTGACAATAAGCGCCTCATACGCGCTCGCGCGGGTAATCCTCGTGTCCGCGGCGGCGGCGAGCTCGACGCGGTGAGGAGGGGTGGCCATGCCGGGCCGGCCAGGTCCGCGCCAAAGTCGCTTCCGGCCGAGGCGCGCAGCCCCGCGCCGCCACGCGCCGCCCTCCACTGAGCCCGTCGCTGGCCGCGCGCCAAGCCCCGCGCCAGCCGTGGGCCCACGGGGGCAGCCCTGTTGAAACAGGAGCCTCGCTCGTTCGACGGCCG
>NW_026272427.1:0-4031 GCF_000697945.3 Frankliniella occidentalis | reverse complement strand
GTGATAATACTTCGTATAATTGAACTTTTTTACATTAAAGATTTTTTTAATACCAGAAGTCATTACTACGCATCTTGACGGTTAGTAAATACTAAATAAATAAGTTGACAGCACCCATCATTTTGGCGCGTTTTTCGTTGGATGTTGGGAGTGCCGATCTCCCCCTCCCCCCGGGTACCGATGCTTCCTGGGCAGGTGTGTCGCGGAGCGCTCATTAGTTCCAGGAGTACGCTACCCGGGGAAGGGCCTCTGGTTTATCATGGACCGGCGAATGATTCGGAACGGTGGAATTCGCGATGGCAGTTCTCTCTGGTGCACCAGTGACGGCGACGGGCGCTGGTACCACCGTCGGACCGATGCTCTCGCCGATGGCCGGTTTTCCTACACCTGTCATAGCCGTGGCTGCCCAGGCCGGGTACAGTCGGACGCCGACGGGAGCCGTGTGACCGAAGAAAGTGCTCACCTCCCAAACTGTTTGCCGGACCCGCACTACCTCGAAGTGAGAACCTTCAGGGCGCAGGTCCACGAACGCTGCAGAGACATCCCGCTTCGAATGGTGCATTACACTGTCGGAGACCTGGTCACAAGGTAAGCAACTCATGTTCCACACGTTCCTTGCGGCTCATAATTGATGCCTATGATGTAATATGTGTGACCACATAGTGGTCATGCTGCAGGGAACGTGTTAAGAGCAGCATCACACGCATGCAGAAATGCTGCCTCGTTAGCAGACCATCGGCATGTTGCGATTTTCCCCCATGACTCAATTGACAAACCACGCGCTGATGCATTTTGTTGTGTGTAAACATGCAGTATTTTAAGCAGCCATAAGATTTAGCCGTCGCTCTCACCGTCGTGTCGCTCTCACCGCCGCTCCCATCGCCCGCACACCTCGCGGTAGCTGTGGCTGTCGATTTAGAATTAATATCGGCTTATCTAAAGCAATATCAATAAATAACCAAATTAACAGTACATCTAGCATCATGCTTCCCTGCGACACCCCACTCTAGCGCAGTGGAGTGCGACCCGGACTCCTGTGTACTCGCAGCTTTTCTCACGGGGCCAATCGAGTACTGTATGTCTCATAGATGTCTCAAGTGTGTCTTGACCATCTTGCCTCGCATTGTCCCCAGATCTGGTTTCCTCCGGTATGTCGGTGCGGAGGTTAACAGCTAGAGCGCCAGTATCCACAAAACAAACTTCTTGTCACACTTGGTGCACTCATAAGGCCTCTCTCCCGTGTGCATTCGCTGATTGCGCACGTGACTGCTTTGCGGAAATTTCTTATTGCACACGAGGCACTCAATCGGCTTCTCCCCATTGTGGGGGTCGGAGATTACCTTAAAAATGTCCACCTTCTCCTACTCTCTTTTTGCACTCACCGCACTCGAAAGGCTTTTCTCCTGTGCGAGTGCGCATGTGTATGCAAAGATTCCAACTGATCTGACATTTCTTGTTGGGCTACAGAGCATTAATATTTGTAAAAACGCTGTTCTCCTGTGTGGACGCGAATGTGAGCACTCAAACTGCTAGAATGCGCAAATTTCTTGCCGCAGAACGTACATTCAAAAGGCTTCTCGCCCATGTGGGTGCGACGATGGCTTTTCAGAAAAGCGTCGCTTCCTAATTTCTTGCCGCAGACCGTGCATTCGAAGGGCTTCTCTCTAGTGTGAGTTCGATCATGCACTTGTAGATGCCCACTTCGCGAAAATTTCTCAAGAAAGGTGCACGCAAATGGTCTCTCTCCGATGCGCGTTTGGCTATGCGAGCGTAGAGTCGCACTACGCAAATGTTTTACTGCAATTTTTACACTGATATGGCTTCTCTCCTGCGTGGTTGGGCTATGTGTGCGCAGTGCTCCTTTTTGTGCAAAAGTCATTTTGGACTCGGCACACTCGAAAGGCTCCTCTCCTGTGTGGGTCCGCACTCGCTGCATATTTCTTATTGCACACACTGCACTCGATTGGCTTCTCCCCAGTCTGGCAGCCAACATGAAATTTCAATTGTTATTCTGTGAGTGCTAATTTCTCTTAGCATACTGTGCACTCGTGTGGCTTTTCACCCGTGTGCAAACTCAGATGCTTACGCAGGATACTACTCGTCGCGTATTTCTTGTCGCACAAGTTACACCCAAAAGGCTTCTCGCTCGTGTGGGACCTGAGATGTGTTCGAAGTGAAGAGCTGTCCGCAAACTTTTTGTAGCACTCGGTGCACTCGAATGGCTTCTCTCTGATGTGGAAAAAGTGTGGAAAATGAATTCGTTATGAGGATCAATTAGGGTTGGTTGGCTGTATTCGATAGCTGGAATCGAGAATCCGATACTCACAACCAGGAGTTGGTTGCCACGACCGGACACTTGTACGATTAGAACAAACTCCAGCTTGGTCCTATTCGTACAAGTGTCCGGTCATGGCAACAACCAACTCCTGGTTGTGGGTATCGGTTTGTAGATTCCAGCTATCGAATTTAGCCTACCAAACAGAACTGATCTTCACAACAAAGTCTTTTTTTTTCCTACGGAAATGGCTTCGCAGATTTCCAATTGGGGTGAACTTCTTGTCGCAGACAGAGCAGTCGAAGGGTTTGTGCTATATGGGTCCACTCGTCCCGCAGTCTTAACCTTACCGCTGTGCGCAAATATCTTGCCACACGCTGGACACTCGAAAGTCTTCCCTCCTGTGTGAGTTAAGAGGTGAACGCGCAGTTTGGGTACGTCTGAGAACGCCTTCCTGCACATTTAAGGCATTGTCTCCCGTGTGCTTCATCTTGGCAGCTGCGGATAGTTTTTGTCAAGGTACTCGTTGGTTCTTGGTGAAAAGAAGCAACAAATTTGCCTTTTCGGTGATCGGCGCACCCACGTCCTCGTTGCCCTCCTCTAGCACCCACTGCTCGCCCAGGGGCCGCTCGCCGCCAGCCGCGGCCCGGCTCCGGCAGCCCTCGGGTCCTACGGACCCGGACCCTGCTCTGCAATTTACGAGGTGTGCTCCACACCAGGAACCCATACTTAAACAAAGTTTTCGTTACAAAAAAAAAATGCTGTGTACCGTAAATGGCTACAATTAAGTTACGCCCATGACAACGTCCCTCCCAGATAGCACCTGGATAGCACCCGGATATGTACCCGGACGCGACCCGGATGGTAACCGGATAGCACCCGGAGGGCACCCGGATGCGACCTGGACAGGGCGGGTTAGGGCCCGGATAGGGCGGGATAGGACCCCACCAGCACTCGGATAGAGTCCGAATAGCAGCGTATCGCGTCCATGCTCCATGCTTGGCTTGGCAGGTGCCGGCGGGGGTTAGGTCCACTCTAGTTCAACGTGATCTTCCGGCCCCGATCTGGACTCGAATGCTGCCCAGATAGCACCCGGTAGTACTCACCCGGGTGCTATCCATAGGTACCGATCGGGCGAGGATCGATTTGAGGCAACTGTATCCACCCGTAACCGACCTGGACCTCGATGCTTGCCCTAAACACAGTGGATGAGCTCTGCTGGGCCCTATCCGGGTCTTGATCGGGCAGGGGTCGGGTAGGGATCGGGCAAAAGGGGTGGCCGTGCTCGATCTGGATCCGGATGAGGCCCGGAACACAGCCGCCAGAGAAAGACAATTCCTTTTTTTCCCCACGTTTTTACTTTCTATCGCTGCAGAGTGCGCAAGTAGGGGTTCGGCCGCCAGTTAGTTCGACTGTACTGCTCTGCACGCGCGCGGGCGGGTTGTCCACTCGCTCGAGCCGTAAGGCGCCGAGGTCAGAGCCGATGGGTAGAACTCGGCTCTGGCTGATGCGACCGCGCGCTTGCGGAGCCTGCGGAGGCTTAGGTCCGGCAGCGACCGGCTGTATCTTTGTGTGATGTTGCCTCTCTCACTCCGACCGACTCGGGATCAGGATTGAGATGAGGTCCAGGTGAGCGCCTGCCAGGTCCGAGGTAGGCCTCCCCGCCGGACAGACGTGTCCAACAGGCGTGCCTATCCACCAGGCGTCTGCGCAAGACAAAATCCACGCGACGCCCCGCCCCGCCTCGCCCCGCCCC